>NW_028281633.1:0-156920 GCF_059751285.1 Brachycentrus maculatus | reverse complement strand
TATATATATATATATATATATATATATATATATATATATATATATATATATATATATATATATATATATATATATATATATATATATATATATATATATATATATATATATATATATATATATATATATATATATATAAATATATATATATATATATATATATATATATATATATATATACATATATATATATTTATATATATATATATATAAATATAAATATATATATATATATATATATATATATATATATATATATATATATATATATATATATATATATATATATATATATATATATATATATATATATATATATATATATATATATATATATATATATATATAAATATATATATATATAAATTGTATATATATATATATATATATATATATATATATATATATATATATATATATATATATATATATATATATATATATATATATATATATATTTATATATATTTATATATATATATATATATATATATATATATATATATATATATATATATATATATATATATATATATATATATATATATTTATATGTATAATCTAATTATGTTTATATGTATGATCTAATTTCGAAACATTCTGCTTGAATCGCTAGAATTTCACTGGAAACGTCTTTTGGTAAGATGAAATTCAGCTATTGATGATATTGAGCAGAAACTCTTTCATTTGAATGTGAGGTCCGAATCCTGGATTATAACCAAATACATGAGAAACGCTGGAAAATATATTTTTAATTTTATTATTTTAGCTTATAATTTGACCAGTTTAATTTACAACATTTTGAACAAGTATTTGGCCACACTTAAAATGTTGTAAGATTTTTAACACATTGATTACGGCGCGCAAATATTTCTGCGTTTCAGGATCCCTATGTTGCAGCAGTGAGCATATATTTGTACATTCCGGTTTCTTTTGACTGAAGGACTTAATTACCTAGAATTATATTGTTTTACCAATCAGTATTTGATTATAACATATAAAGTATTATGCATGAAAATAAAGATAATTTTCGCGATGAATTTGAGCATTTGAATTTTTTACTACATTTATGTATTTATTTATTATAAGAAGTAATGCTGAAAATTGGAAAACCTGTACAATGTACAAGTATTCCAATTTTCAGCACAGTGTTCAGTGGATTTTATGCATCCTTCGGTTCATTATTTTTTTGAGTGGTTGTTGGAACACGATAAGAAAACATCTTCAGATAAAATTCGAAGCAGAATCAATTAAGCGAAATGAGCACAATCGTTAAAACTTATCAATCTTTCAACATTTCCGCTTAATTAATTGCTTAAAGTGAGACTTGTCCGTGTTCCATAATTCTCCTTGAAATATTCCAATCGACAAAGCTCCCGTTGAGAGGCTCTCCGAAGCCTAAATATTGCCTGAAGAAATTTCCTTCCACTGCAAAGATTTTCCTCCGCCGACTTCAATTTAATTAAAACGTCTTGGAGTTTAATAATCTTAACATAAAAACAGCTTTATGTTTATGATTAGTTATTTAACTCTTCTCGCTATGCAATTAGGAAAGTTTTGTTTATTTCTATTGAACAACATTCGTGTTTACCTTGGATTAGCCAAGTACTTCTTCCGAAAACCAGAGGAAAACTGGGAAAGTTGTTATTAAAGAACCCGAGGGAAAACGCCGAGTAAAGGTATTATTAAAAAATACATTAATTTACTCAGTGAAAGTGTTTCATACGTGGTGTTATATTTTTTAAAATGTCTCAACTTGGTATGAAACATGTATGTACATAAAAAGGAAGTCTGAGCATCCCAGGGCTAACGACCTGGTATTTGACTGGCTTAAGCGATATTATTTTTTGACATCTCAACAAAGATGAAGAAGAATATGGAAGTCTGGGCATTTACGGGCTTACGACCGTCATAGGCTGGGTTAGGTGTCACTTTGAACACGAGTAACATTCACCAATTCTGCCCATGATTGACAACCACATTATTCAAACTCTTGGAACCTCTATACGAGTATATATGATCCAATTTCGAAATATTGTGCTTGAATCACGAGAATTTCACCAGAGACATGTATTACTGAAATGAAAATAAGCTTTTTATTGGGCAGAAACTCATTCATTTGTATGTGAAATCCAAATCCTGGATTATTATCACATACATGAGAAACGCCAGAAAATATCATTTTAATTTTATTATTTTAGCTAACAATTTGAATTAATTTATTTACAACAAAGGATGTATGGATGTGAATGAGGCGAGGAGTGTATATCAGGATAGAAGAGTGTGGGGTTCCATCCTTTCTGCCTACTTCTGCGGAGACACGGCGTGATGGTAGTAGTAGCTGTAGTAGTGAGTATGACCAAATACTTGTTCAAAAATCTGAATTATCTCCAATTATTGTCATTAATTTTCATATTCTCCTATAATTGGAGAAAATCCAGATTTGTGATCACGTGAATTGTTTGAACACACTCAAAATTTTGGGTAAAGCGATTACTTTATACACTTGTGTAACGTTCACCATTCTGCCCATTATTGTACATCCATATTGCATTAATTATTCAAACTTGTATTTATGCAATGATCTTAGATCCTACCGCTTACTGGTAAGGTTTTCGATTCATTCATGAATTATGGCCGATTGTTACGTCATCAATGTGTCCAGCTTCCCGAAATTATTAAATTTATCACTACAACACTGTTAGGTACGTATTCAATATGTGGATGATATGTGTATGAAATCACGGCGGAGTGAATAATGGAAACTTACAACAAAACTTTTAATTGACTTCCTTCGTATCGTTAATATGGCTTTTTGTTGCCACCAGGGGAATTGCTGAGGAAGGAAGGTGATAACGAACGAAACACGTCTAGAACAAGAGGACGATAAATGTGTGTACATATATCGCTCACTCCTTTCAACAACGTAATATATAAAAAACCGTCAATTTTCAGTTTTTCATGTTTTCGCAATGCCCAGAAAATGTACTATATCCTAGCAAAAGCGGCATATTTTTAACTTAATATTTACCTGCTACTGGGCAGAAAGTGTTGTTTTTGCATTTTAAAGAAAAGGTATTCTTTTTTTTTTATAAACTAAATATTGTTCAAATGGAGAAAAAAAAATTCAAGATTTTGTATTGACAAACATGTTTCTGTTCGAAATAAATGTATGTTTTTCAAGAAACAAGAGTTCTTGAAAGATAATGTATTGAATTTTTATGAAAATAGATATTTAAAAAAATCTTATTCTAATAAATACTAAAAGAATGTGCGTGGAAGACACGTTTGGCTTACTGGTCGCTTACTGAATTGTATGTTTGCGAGTACCCCCTTAAAACAAGAACACAAAGAGAGCTAGAAAAAAAATCATCTATACCTAAGCGTAGTTGTTGAGTCAAACTTGTTGACATAAAAAACTGTTTTTAAACAACATTTAGACAAAGTTTTATCAACAAAAACTAGGCTTGTCAGGTCTTAAAAAACATGTTTATTATTGTTATTACGAGAGAATCTTTGATATAAACTTTTCAAATTGAATTCATGTTGATAGAATTCTTTCGGGGACTCTTGATGATAATATCTGAGCTCTAAACTTTGAAATTGGCTTTTGTCTTTTGTAGTAAGATAAGACTTTAATACTCAAGAAACGAGTTTTACCGAGAAAAACAGATTGCGTGAATCAAAGGGTCAAAACTATGTGTATATGCGAGTATTCTTGAAAATATAATAAATATAACCAACTAAACAATACAATACAAACAATTCAACGATTTTATATTGTACTTACTAGATCAAACATTATCATTTCCGCAGTGTAATGGTAATTTTTTTTTCAATATTATACAATTTCTGTTAGCCTAAGCGGCTCATTATTAGAAATAGGTATCAAATTACGGTAGAGGGATTCGAACCGAGAAACTCTGACTTAAGAGAAGAGTCCGCGACACTAACCACGGGACCACCCGACGCATTGATTACAATCAAATCTTGATTCCTTATTCAAGGCAGGATTACCGAAAACAAGCGCGTAGATATCAAACACCAACATCACTTCACCGCGAGTGTCTGAAGACAATAAATATAATTTTACTTTTAATCTTAATACTGTGTTCATATTTAAAAAAAAAATAAAAAAAAAATTCAAACCTTTTTTTTATAACGGACTTCACCTCCCCCTAATTAGTCCATTATATCGAGGTTTTACTATAATGTTCATTGAAATTGAAATACAAGTTAAAATCCGCTTGAATTTATTAACAAATTGACTATTCACATTAACAAGGTCCATTCGACTCTTCACTTATATATTAAGGTTTTTTCGATGGAAACTTTATACAATATAAATACATTATCTAAAGGTAGTGATAAGAAAAAAAACGTGCTTTTGTTCAGCGTACGGATTTTTGGAAAATTACTTCTAACATCTATATTTACAATAGCTCGGGGCGATGTGTTTTTAAAAGGGTGCGGGCTAGAGGTATCAAAAACCATATTCATCTGCTTGTGTCGAGATTTACATTTATGTTATAGGTAGGCTTATTTACTGTGATCTATTGCGCAGTCAGCTTTATTTATTTCTAATGCTTGAATATATGTTTATTTTATTTTAAACAAGCAGTACCTACTCGGCCACAAGTTGACGAAGTTCAGTCTGGTTAAATAGAATATAAAGACAAGTGATAAAAAATCATATTTTTCTTAAATGTTTGATTTTTTGGTATGAGTATGTGAGTAAAATGGAACAATCCAGACTCTCCTAAATTACACTGCACGGCCAACCTCAAGGTAGACGACTCCCAGGCAGACCACTAAAGAAATGGATTAACAGCTGGAAATCAACATTGCAAGAGTGTAATCTTTCTTAAAAATAGGACAAAAGGCCTACACTAGGAAGAAGAAGAAGCTTTACAATTACAGACTGAGTACAATATTTTAGAAGCTGTCCAGAAGCTAGCTGCTTGTCATGACCAGTGTTAAGTACTACGTGTGTTACTATAACGTTCAATTGACGGAGCTGCCTTTACGATGAAAAAGCTGTTACTGAAACAATATTTTTTTACCTGTCACAGAAAAAAAATACTTATTAGAACTATTTTCATTATAATAACCGTATGGAGAAAAATTATATGCATAAAGAATCGTTTACATGTCACAGGTTAAAACACCTGACGCAGGTTTATAAAAAAAACATGCTCATATTTGAATGCTACGTTGTGTCGAAATTTCAAAGCATTTAGTGAATAACTATGGAGGATTTAAGATTTTGATAACATTGATAAATAAATTCATATGAATTTTTTAAACGAATAATATATATTATTTTTTTACATCTCATCAAAGATGAAGAAGAATATGGAAGTCTGGGCATTTATGGAGCTGACGACCGTCATAGGTTGGTTTAAGTGATCACTTTACACACGTGTAACATTCACCAATTCTACCCATTATTGACAACCACACTACTCAAATTCTTGGAAGTTCTATATATATGAATCAATTTTGAAACATTGTTCTTGAATCACTAGAGCTTCACTAGAGACATTTATTGGTGATTTAAAAACATGTAAAGCTTCTTTACATCTCACCAATAGATGTCTCTATTGAAGTTCTAGTGATTCAAGAACAAGGTTTCTAAATTGTTTCATATATATAGAACTTCCAAGAATTTGAGTAGTGTGGTTGTCAATAATGGGTAGAATTGCTGAATGTTACACGTGTGTAAGGTGATCCCTTAAACCAGCCTATGACGGGCGTCAGCCCCGTAAATGCCCAGACTTTCATATTCTTCTTCATCTTTGATGAGATGTCAATAAATAATATGAAAATAACTGCTATAATTGGAGATACTCCAGATTTTGTGAACAAGTATTTGGACACACTCAAAATGTTGTGAATAATTTTGCTATATAAGGATTTGGATCTCTAGACTTACGTTCGTATAGTTAATGTTTAAATTAATTGACTCAATTCGATGCAATAATTCGAGGTCTATTAGATATGCCTTTGAGGTGAGGCCTATGAGGTGAGGATAAAAGTCAAAGAACTTCAAATTATGGTATCAAGTAGGTTCGAAAATTGCCCCCATAGCATTTCTAACACGTACACACGTTCACACGTACATACGCACACACGTACATATTATATTAAGTCAAACGATCTTTAGATTAAATAAAAAAAGGCGTATAGGTTCAGAATCTACGTTCAATTTCAGAGGAAATAAATGGTTTAGAGTTTTCGGATTTTTTAATGAGTTTATCGAGTTTTGGCAAGAAATATGTTACCCGACGCACAGGACGCTTAGCCGACTATAAACTCACTTACTTTGCTGACTTACCTAATATAAAATTCAAAAGTTACAGTTATATTAAAAATACTTTATACAGGTTATTCAGATATGTAATGTTGTATAATATATTCTGTATAAAAATAAGGATGATTAATTTTTCATATTTTACATAAAAAGTGTCATTAGAAATAGTTTTTAGAATAAATATTAAAGATTTGTCAGAAAAATGGAAAAAAATAGTATAATTCTTCTTCTAACCCTTATCCGTACCCAATGGTGCATAGGGCACTGCATCATAATGACGCAGTTTTATCTTAATCGTTACTTACATGAAGATGAGGCGATCACTCGTGCGCTTCAGGGACCAGTGCAGGATAATATTAAATAAAAGTTAGAGTGTAATATCACTAATATTTATTGATACCCCCACCCCTCTGGGAATCGAACTCGGGACCTCGAGCACGATAATTTAACAGGTTAACCATTACTATTATGTAAAACAGTAGAAAATGAATATTTTTCTATGCTCGCTAATTCCTTAAAAAAATATTGAAGCTACAAATCAATAATAACGATTTTATTTATGATAGGGCAGGGTTATAATAGTACCTTTACAAAACTAAAGTACTTATGGTTTGTTAAGCTATTGTCAAACGTTATTATAACGATAATTGTTTTTATGGTAGTTTCTAGAGTTTTCATAGCTATTCGCAGATCTAAAGAAGGGTTTGAATGTAATACACGTGCATTAATCTCGGCACGAAACTAATTAAATCGTTATGATTGTGTATAGTGGAGCTGCTAAAGATTCATCTATGCCAGTGGTTCTGAACCTTTTTGAAGTCAAGGAGCACTTTTAATCATAAAGAAAATTTGCGATATACCAAAACTTAAGATTAAAAAAATATACAACGATAACTTGAATACAAAAACACAAGTTAAAAGTAATATTAATAAAACAAATATTCCTAAAATTCATGAAACTTTTTGCGGCGATAATGATTTAATGGCGATAATTATTTGATATGTATTTAATGTGGCTGAGTTTGCCGGCTTTTACAAATTTCAGCGATACAAGGTCCAATATTTGATATGGTTACTTGTCATTTCATCATCCAATTTACTAAGCCTTCCGCGTTTCTTCGTTTTAATATTAGTTAATGTCGAGAAACCTAGCTCACACATAAATGAGGTTGAAAACTGTAATAAAATTTACAGAACCCTTGTACGGCAAGAGCCGCAAGTAAAAAACGGTAGTTTTTTGATAAACGAGTTTATATTTAACTTAAAATGATGCTTTTGGCCAAAACATGTATCAATTAATACAATGATTAAAGAAAACACTTGTTTTTTATACGCAAAATTGTATTTATTGATATTTTATTTATTGTTTCGGCATTAACTTTGTGGTAAGACATGTTACAATGATTAAAGAAAACACTTGTTTTTTACCACTTGAGTTTTATTATAGACTACATGTTTCAGAAGTTAAACTTCCATCATTCAGGTCTGTATAATAACTAAAATATAAAATATAAAATTGTTCTACAAATAAGGAGAGGGGAAAGTAAAGGGAAAGGGTTAGTCAAGGGACGGAGTTTGAAAACAAAGGAAAAATGGAAAGCAACGGTGAAGAATTTTGAAACAATATATTATTTAATAAATTATTATTAGAATTTAGGTTTTTTTGGATTCTATAAATTTTCAAGATAATTCATAATTTGGCCTTTATATGGAACTATGTGTAATAATTTGTAATAATTTGTTTTCAAACTCCGCCCCTTGACTAAACCTTTCCCTTTACTTTCTCCTCTCCTTATTTATAGAACAATTTTATATTTTATATTTTAGTTATTATACAGACCTGAATGATGGAAGTTTAACTTCTGAAACATGTAGTCTATAATAAAACTCAAGTGGTAAAAAACAAGTGTTTTCTTTAATCATTGTAACATGTCTTACCACAAAGTTAATGCCGAAACAATAAATAAAATATCAATAAATACAATTTTGCGGCTATTTGGATGATAAATATCTCGTTATAGGAAAAAGATGCAGCAATATCTGTGATTGCATATGATAGAAGCCAGTCATAAGAATGCTTAGAGCCATGTTAAGCCAAACAGTCATAACTTGAGTTACGGCTAGTTGCCTCTACACATAAGTGAGTCTTGAAAAAAAATTCAAAATTCATCAAATCATTCTTCAAATAATCAAAATTTCGCGGACCACTTGCAACAAGCTACGGAGCACCGGTTAAGAACCACTGATCTATGCTTCAGTGGATCTCCCAAATTTTTAGATGAACGCCGTCGAGCAGTTAATTTTCTGTAGGAATGTGCAAATTACCCGGGTTATTACATGTTCCTGGTTGCCAGGAGCCGCATCATTAGCTATAACGAGGAAAATAAGCATATTTGGGAGGAAGACTACCAGACGCTTCGAATGCTTTCAGTTCGCGCAAACAAAGCCAGATTTACGTAGTGCAAATTAAACTTTTCCCAACTAACCGAACCCCACTTAATCGGACAATGTGTCAGGGACGATATACACTCGGACAAAATTAACCGAATATCTGGTCAAAGCTTTGATAAAACTAACCGGATCTAATGGACCACAGGACACAATAATAAACTGTCCAAAAGTAAATCGCTTTATTATTTCATAACAATAATCTCGACAAACGCGCTGAAGAAGGTTACAAAGGATATAATAAGTTTTGACAGATTTCTTTATGCCTTAAATAATAAACTATGATGTTTTATATTTGAAGGTGAAAGAGGGCAGTGTACAAAGGGGAGACAGCTTTGTCAGGCTATCTCTCTTTTGTAGAGAGAAGGTCTTTGATGTTTATTTGATAAGTTTATTACGGACGTGAAAAAAAAACTGGGTTTTTACCTTGAAAAATAACAATTTTTGCAACGTATTTTAAAAGCCGTAAAGCAGTGTTTTAAAAACAGTCGAGAATATCGTTGTCATACAGGACCAAGTGAATTGTTTTACAAAAACGTGATCATTGACTATTTGATATCTTATTAGCTTAATATTGCCCTAAAAAAATCCCAAAGGATTTAAAACTTGGAAGTATAATATATTGACTTGTTAAAAATGACTAACTGCATTGGTTTATGTATTGATTATAAATCAAACACAGATTTTTTGAGTGTACTAAGTTGTATTTTATTAACAAAAACACATAAGAAATTATATTGTGACAATTGTTTCGCCTTGTTAGGGCATTATCAAACGAATGCATTCGTTTGATAATGCCCTAACAAGGCGAAACAATTGTCACAATATAATTTTTAATGTGTTTTTGTTAATAAAATACAACTTAGTAGACTCAAAAAATCTGTGTTTGATTTAAAATAATACGTAAATTAAAATGGAGTTCTACAAATTAAACGCCAAATCAATAAATAAACTGCATTGGTGTTTATTTTCTTGCCAAGCAATAGTGACTTAAATGGCCCTCCTGAACATTTTACGTTTTGGTAGTTGGTCACTTTCTCCTGTACGACTACGATATGGTTGTTCAAAAGGCTTACAACATTTTGAGTGTGTACAAATACTTGATCTAAATCTGGATTATCTGCAATGACTTGAAAAATAGCAATTTTTGCAACGTATTTTAAAAACCGTAAAGCAGTCGAAAATATGGTTGTTCAAAAGGCTTACATCATTTTGAATATGTACAAATACTTCTTCTTAATCTGAATTATCTGCAATGTCATGAAAAATAATAATTTTTACAACGTATTTAAAAAGCCGTAAAGCAGCGTTTTAAAAACAGTCGAGAATATAGTTGTTCAAAAGGCTTACAACATTTTGAGTGTGTACAAATACTTGTTCTAAATCTGGATTATCTGCAATCAGGAGTTATTACATAATTTTTTTTAACATCTCAACATAGATGAAGAAGAACAAAATATTAAGAGATGTCAAAAAAACAATATAATAACTCCTAATTGAATAATAATAATAATAATCTAGATTTGTGAACAAGTATTTGGAGACTCAAAATGTTGTAAATAAATTAACTGGTCAAATAATAAGGTTAAAAAATTAAAGGATATTTTCTAGCGTTTCTCGAATATGTTAATATAATTAAGGATTTGGCCTCACATACAAATGAAAGAGTTTCTGCATAGTAAAAAAGCTTCACTCATCTCAAAATGGATGTCTGTACTGAAATTCTAGTTTATTCAAGCATTGTGTCTCGGATTTGAACAATATGTATATGTACTTAGAAATTCCTAGAATTTGAGAAGTATGGTTGACAATCATGGGTTGAATTGGTGAATGTTACACATGTGTAAAGTAATCACTCAAACCAGCCTATGACGGTTGTAAGCCCTGTAAATGCCCAGACTACCATATTCATCTTCATCCATGTTCAGAGTTCAAAAGGTTGATAATTATTCTGTCATATCCACGATGAATCATGAATCTAAATAGATTTTTCTTGTGTATTTTACCAAAATCTAAATGTTTTTGCTATTAAGGAATACTGAGATTTTAAGCGCACAACTTTTCTCTAAGGTTTCTCTCAGGATAAAATGTTGAACGTCTCATTAAAACTAATCAGTATGTCAAACCTCACTTTGTATTTAGAAACTTTAGTATCTCGATCAACAAAATTTACGTAACGTATGCTAAATTTGGAGAATTTATTCTATTCAAAATTATCTAACTAACCATTAAGCCGCCTCCCCTCAGGGGTAGGCAGAGAAAATAGAAAACCACACCAATTGTCTTAGCAACCAATCTTTGCCTTTTCCACATTCATGCATACCCGCCGATTATTCCGATTCCTGACCTGGCCCCTTTCAAATATTCAAAATACCTAAATCATGCCAAGTTTTTTTTTCGATATTCCTCTAATTCTCTTACTAACCAAATTCATCTCACATTTTTTTCATTCAATCACGTGTCCAAACCATTTCCACACACCTTTCTTAATTTTGTCGATTATGCTTATCTCAGCTTTGTATTCTTTCTTTATTTCACCATTCAAACATTTTTCATACATCGTTTTGCCGCTCATTCATCTGTGGGATCGCATTTCGACTGCATTCAGTCTACTTTCATCTTTCTTTTGACAACTTCATTCATATACATTAAGGAATAAATGGTTAAACTATTTTTGAAGGTGAATATAGTTGGGAAATGGACCAGAGGATGACTGAGAAAAACTTGGCATGATTAGGTATGTCAAATACTTGAATGCTGCCAGGTTAGGAGTCGAAATAATCTGTGAGTATATATGAGTAGATGCATGAATGTCGATAAGGTAAAAAAATATTTGGTGAGTGGTGTGGCTTTCTATCCTCTTTACTTACCCCCGCAGGGAAACGATAAGATTGTTAGTTCGTTACAATAAGAATCTTCAAAGCTTGTCGGTATTTTATGTTATGGTGCGTAATACGTTTAGAACATTTTTTTACAAGTATTAAAAAAGGGTTATTTTCGTTAGGTATTAGATAAAAGGGAAAAAACGTACTATTAGCAGGATCTACCTGGAGTATTATTAGGTTAAAGTAAATAATTGCTACGCATTCCCAGAAATATTTCTGAGATACGGGAGCTTTCGTGGAATGATTTAAAAGTCGAAATCCATGTAGGTATCTCCATATTTAATATTCGCTAAGCTTTTAAAGCTCTTCATCTTTTATCCAGATTTATTTTCAGGCTATGACGAATATAAGAAATGCGAGAGCTTTTAAACGAATAAAAGGGTTTGTCAAAAAACTTTGTAATGTTTTCACTCTGACGTTTTGATGAAAGATATATCGCGAACGGTGAAAAGGATTTTTTTTTATGATTTGAATTGCGTCATTTGAATTGAACCATTTTAAAGAGAAACTAGGAAATGTAAAACAAAGATGAGAGGGACATATTTATAATTGATTTATATGATCCAGTATTATATCGCCGCGGCAATTAAAAGATATAAAAAATATTAAATTCAATACTACAACACAGCGTTATTTAACCATTTACATAGCTTGATATTAAAATAACAATTTATATTTTCACCAGTTGATGAGAATATATGTTGTTTTTTTAAACAAGAAGTGTATACTCAAACATGTCCTAATTACAGAGGTATTTAATTTAATTATTTGCTTTATCATGTTATTTCACAAGTCAAGCCAAACCAATAAATTATGTTTCCTGGAAAAACATTTATTATATTTTACATGCATATTTATATATATATATATATATATATATATATATATATATATATATATATATATATATATATATATATATATATATATATATATATATATATATATATATATATATATATATATATATATATACATATATACATATATATATATATATATATATATATATATATATATATATATATATATATATATACATATATATATACATATATATATATATATATATATATATATATATATATATATATATATATATATATATATATATATATATATATATATATATATATATATATATATATATATATATATATATATATATATATATATATATATATATATATATATATATATATATATATATATATATATATATATATATATATATATATAAATATATATATATATATATATATATATATATATATATATATATATATATATGTATAAATACTATATATTTAAAAAATAGTTTTTACGAAGTGATCTGAAAGGTTTACTTTGTATGGTTAATTTCTATAATTTGAAATTAAATTAAAAGCTGCATTATTTTTATTTTGAATTTCATTTTGTCTGCTTATCATTTGTCATTCACTTTGTGTGAGATTGTATAATACCACTTCTTAAGTGAACAATTAATGATAAAGATATTGTTAAAAGAAATACATTTTTAAACATCGAAACAAACAAATACAAAATCCACAATAAATTCGACTTTTTAAACGCAGTCCGCTTGACATTTAAATAAATAAATAAAAATTCTAAATATTTGACCTCTATTCTCGAGCGATTTCAGGTATGCTTCCGTCAATAAAGGAAACCAATTTGAAATGTCGAAGGCGAAATATCTTCCTTGAAACCCGAGGGACCTGACACCTTCACAATCCTGACAGAAGGAGAGGGGATCCTTTAAAATAGGATAATAAAAGCACAGCTTGGTTTTCAACACAAACCCAGAGAAAAGATAAGATAATTAAAATATATTCATTCCAACGATCAATGGATTTTTATTTGTCATGTCATTTACAATTTATTTTAGAAAATTAAGAAAAACATAAAAATTGTAATTCTGATAAAACGTTAATTCATCATAAGTTTTTTCAAAATACGCCACCATTATTGTCTGGTAACTTTTACAAAAAGTCCCTTACCTTAACTCTCCCCCTCCCCTTTATTTATTACCCTATTAACTTCTATATATATATATATATATATATATATATATATATATATATATATATATATATATATATATATATATATATATATATATATATATATATATATATATATATATATATATATATATATATATATATATATATATATATATATATATATATATATATATATATATGTATATATATATATATATATATATATAAATATTATTATTTTTCGGCACCTTCTCACTTTACTTGTATTTCATTCATAAACACAGACATGACATGATTATTTTATTATGATTAAACACTTGAATAAACCACTTTATCGAGTTTTATTTTTATTTACGACTAGTTTCGAAAACGACAGTTGTTTTCATCTTCTGGTACAAATTAAAACTAATACCAAATTAATTTTCAATTTTAATTTGTACCAGAAGATGAAAACAACGGTCGTTTTCGAAACTAGTCGTTAATAAAACTAAAACTCAATAAAGTGGTATATTCAAGTATTTAATTTTAATTCAATAAATAATATAAAAATTTGAGTGTGTTTGAGTCAAATTTATTATGATTTGTAATTCAATACTGTGTATTTTACATCCGTTAGGTTACAGCCACCTAACTCATCACCATTCTAAATGTCACTTTTTCAAGTTATTGCTTAGCCTTTGTTATCATTTTGTAAAAGGCGTGAAACTTTTATAAATGGGCGGTTTGATGATAAATATATTTAATCCACAACATGCTTTCCACAAAAGAGGCGATTTTTCTGCCAAACAGGAGTGAGGTAAAGAATGACAACAGATCCGAGATAGCGGGCTTTCCATTCTGCACTCATTGTTCCCCTTCCCCGTCTCAGAGGGTCCTTCCTCTTGGTCCTTCCTTTGGAGATTTCCACACTTGACGTGCTAGGCTTAGAAAATATAAAAGGTTTTCCGCTCTAAACCCTTCTTATTCGTTCCCACGAAGAAAGGGTTCAACCCGGTGGAAATGCGATCGTGACGAGGCTACAATGTTATTTTTTACCTTCTTAGCACTACATTTCTCAACTTTTTAAATAAATTTTACTTACGCATTCTTTCATGGACCATCTTTTGAAGTTTATTATTATCAACTTATAAATATATGCTAAATTTAGTTCAAACTGTAAGTAATCAGTTTTATTATAAAAAACCTTCAAATAAAATTGGTGTCTATATTTATCTTCTAGCCAGCTCCAAAATTATTCATTTTCAACTATTCGTGTTTCTGTGATTATAATTATGCTTGAAAATAACCATAAATAAACACACAGTAGAAAATTATCCAAACGTTGATTCTCTAGAATAGATATATAGAGGAGGGCTTATCACCTTTCCTTCGTGTGTTAACGATCAAGATAAAACTGCGTTTATATGATACAGTGCCTTATGCACCATCGAGTAGGGATAAGGGTTTTAATAGCAAAAAAAAGAAATTTATGGAGTAAAATAAGTCCAAGAAGCATTGATTTGATCGCTAAGGAGGAGAATGAGAATATTGCTACTAAACATTCTTAAGCCATACATTGCTCTTTTTAAGGAGATTTGAAAGCTTATCTATATAAATATAAAAAAAAACAAAATTTCAAAATCTAAGACCTTGTTAAATTTTTCACCAATTGCAATGAAGAGATTGGTAAGTATGAGAATGACAATATTGCTCTCATATATTTCGAAGCTACATACCATTAATAGGAAGGTTAATGAAGGTTAGAAGCTACATACCATTAATAAGGAGATGGTCTGGGTATCGAAATGGATCTTTCTCGAAAATTATCTAGAGGAAGACCAAGAAATTCATGAGTATAGCAGAAAGATAGCATGATCTTAAAGCATGGCCTAGGTGACGTTGTCCAGGACAGAAGGACCTACAACCTGAGGACGAGGAGAGCTGACCCCAGCAGTCTACAAGAACGATAAGCTGGGATGTAGCCAAAAAGAAGATTTTGATGCTATACACTGCTTTTTAAGAGATTTGAAAGTTTATCTTTATACATATATAAAAAAAAATAAAAACATTTTTTATTTGTTTAAAATGTTAGATCTTGTTTTAAGTTTGAGTTTTCCACCGATTGCTTTACAATTTTGACACAACGTTCCATTCGAATAAGTGCGTGTTCATATGTTTATAAATAGTTATAACCTACAAAAGGTGTTTTAACCTATATCGGGTATAATTTTTTTAATAATACAAACGTTAAATTCGGCAATAATCGTAGGAAATAGTATCCTCTGAATTCTGAATTCAAGCCAAGAAATGAAAATTCATGTACTTAAAAAAAATCCTATCACAACAAATAATTCTGAGAATTTGAAAATCATATTTTACCTTAAAAAACTGTAAGATGTATACTACTTGTGGAAATTTCTCTGAAGGCTTTGATTAAAATAGCTTTTGAATTACATTACAAAATATTTGAGATGTAAATAATTTTAAAGAGCAATAAACCCGGATAAAAATTATGGAGGGTGGGTATTAGAGGAAAATCAAATAAGGGAAAAGTATTTCAGAAAAATTAAAATTCTGCTTTAAATACCCCCATTTATTTGTGAAAACGATCACAAGAATAGACGGAGTTTTAAAAAATACTTGAGAACAAACATAAACATGGAATTGTGGCAAGTTAAAAGTGGTTTTTTTTCTTGTAGCCCGTGGCATTTTTATTTATATAATATTATATAAGACTTTCCTTGAATGGATATTTATAATTTTAGAAACAGTTTTACGATATTGTGGAGTTTATTTCAGCAGTCATTTGTGACTTTGAAGACGGTGTGATTCTTCAATCCTCGTCTAAATCATCTTACTTCACATTGTGGAACAGAAACGCAAAGAGCCACTACGCGTATTTACTGTTAAATAGAGTAAATACCTCGGTATACGGCTCAGCTTTTTGAACTCACACCAGAAAGAACGAATATGAATTAAACATTAATCGATTATATTAAATAATTAATATTTTGCATAATTTTGAATTAAATACACAAAAAACAACATTTTGAATGTCTCCAAATACTTGTTCGCAAATCTGGATTATCTTCAATTATAGGAATTATTTTTTTTAATTGATTCAAGTGCTGTTTCTATTATATTATTTAAATAATATACTCGTACATAGATTTTCCAATAATTTAAATAGTGTGGTTGTCAATCATGGATAGGATTGGTGAATATTACACGTGTGTAAAGTGATCACTTAAACCAGGTGACTGTCGTAAGCCCCGTAAATGCCCAGACTTCCATATTTTTCTTCATCTATGTTAAGATGTTAAAAAACAATATTTAAAAAAGTAATTACTAATATAAAAGCAATTTTTTTCATCCTTTTTGTTAGTTGGACCTGATAAAGGTCATTAGGTTTAACACTTGTGTACTATAAGTGTATTCAAATACCAATATTTTTGCTTCTTCTCAAAGCATTTTAAAAATGAAAATTGTGTGGTCGTTTCAGATTGCGAGTCGAATTACTAACAAAAAACGGTGCTGCATATACCAATGTTTCTCGTTTGTAAATAGTACGTGTATCAAATCGGACTTGTCATAAAGCGTATACCGAAACACCATCTAAGTATCATTTCTTGGATTTAAAATATACAATTACTCTCCTATAATGCTTTACAGATGTCACTCATATGGTATTTTTGATGAAATTGTAGATGAAAAATTGTGTTACGTTTTTTTTATTTCGAAAATAATCAAAAACATCTTTTTATCCCATCATCTCAAAATGAGAAGTTGTTGATCCTTACATAGGTATTAAATTCATTAATATCAAAAAGAAAATCATATTCCTGACAACGTTTGGAGCTCACGTTACTCACGTCGTACGTTATTTTTATAGCTTACATCGCAGTATAATGTTGGAACATTTGTGTACTAAGTAGTAAACAGAGCTGATGAACTCATTATTCAAAAGTAATTATACCATTATATCAAAGGTAAGATACGAGATATTAATAAAATCATCACAAAAGAGGAATGTAATGTAATCAAGAAATGAAATGATATTTTATAAGGATTCCTCTCTAAATACTGCTAAAACTAATATAATATAGGTATCTTATTTGAGCCAGATTCATATAAATGATTCATTTAAGTACCAAAGTTTACTTAATTGCTCTTTATAGGATAAGAGATAAGACTTCAAGATTTATTTTATAAAGAAAAAGAGATATTCTGGCATTCGCGATTTTTTTAGCATTTATTTTGATAGCGAAAATACTGACATAGTCTTCGTCTTTTTACTCATTTCTTTAGCTTGTGGTCTTCTAGGATGTCAGGTGTCAGGTGAGAAATTCCTCCTACCAGTCCTAGGCCAAATTGAAGGCACCATTTAGTGATGACCAGATTAATTTTATGACTTTTATGTCATAGGTGTCTCAACTTGATATGAAAGATCCATCATTCCTCTTTATATGAAATAAGATAGAAGTCTGAGCATCCCAGGGCTTACGACCTGGCATTTAGCTGGCTTAAGCGTATACATGCGTAACTTTCATCCATATTGCGTTAATTCTTGAGACCTGTATATATGTACATAATGGTCTCAGAACCTTTCACATGCTGCGGCATACCGGTATAATATTCAGTACGTTTGGAAATATGGCTTATTGTAGTGCTATCAGTTGAGAAATTGGTGAAGTATTTGTTTGGTATGTTCCGTTTAATATCATTGAGATTCTTTCCCAATTAGTTCACATATCGTAGTCGTAAAGGAGAAGCTGACAAAACGTAAAATTTTCTAATTATCTAGGGCTATTTAACCGTTTTTACACTTTTGTCATCAATGCAGTTAGTAATTTTTAACAAGTCAATATATTATACTACCAAGTTTAAAATCGCTTTGTGATTTTTTCCAGGTCAACATTAAACTAGTAAGAAGTCGAAAAGTCAATTTTTTGGTCTTACCATCTTATGAAAAATAGTATGTTTTTGGCACTTGGTACATATTATATCACTGAGCCAATTTTTAAAATACTTTTTATAAGTTGTACTTTATCCTGCTTAAACAGACCTGAAAGATTATTTACTGTTCTTTAGTAGAATCCATATTAAGATATGTAATTAAGTCTTGCGGTCATTCGACGAAAAGAAATTTATAAATGGTTCAAAATTTGCAACATTCCATTATTAAAAAAATTGTACCCAGTCATATATATAATCAAAGGGAAAATCCAATCTTGATATATAAACATTTAAGATTACTGCCGGTACGTGGAATATTGTGGATGAGTATCATCGTTGAACAACAAACTCGACAAAATTATCGAAATCTTTTAGTACACAACCATGATACACGATTTACACACAACGAAGGTTTGATAGTTGTAGGAATTAACAATAAATATGTGAGTCGAACACTGCAATATATGGTTCCAAACATTTTTAATTTGTTGCCGACGGATGTTAGAGGTCAAAATAAAATATGGAACAAAGGCAAAATAAAGAATGGGCGAATGATCAAAAGTTAATTTTATGAAAATTGTAAAATTTTTAAATTCTTAATTTTTTCTCTTTTTTTTGTGTGTATATTAAGTTAAAATAGTAAAAGACAATAAAAATTAATTAAAAAAGAATTCCACCGACAAGACACACAACGTGGCTTGGTGGGTCTTTGCAAAATATTTTGTTTAAAAATGTTTAAAATTGTGATTTAAATAAATGTATACAATTTATGTTAATAATATAAAAAAATCTTAAAAAGATTTTTTTTAATCATCACTGAACACATTGTAGTTATACAAACGTTTTATTAAAAAAATAACAAGATAAATTATGAATTTTTATTCAAGAAATAAAATTAAAGCAAAGTTTTTTTTCTTCTCATAGAGAATGTTAATATTGAAGAATTTAAAATATTAAAAATTCGTTGAAATTTTCTTTGCAAGAGCTTTGGATGATATAAGAATTTTAATATAAGCATATTTAGCAAATTAAATACCAGCAATATTGTCCTCCGACCAGCTCTTACCGGCTTAATTGATGTAATGTTGAAATTACACAACAAGCGGGCTTGTTACAGCGCCTGATTTCAAGCTTATTATTTATTATAAAGGCAGAATTGCAAACGTATATTAATTATTATTGGTTTTATAATATATGAACATGTAAAAAATGATGTAAAGGAAACGTCTTATTAAGATGGATATATGTACAGGAGGACCTTATCTTTTGTACATTCAACTTTCACACAATTCGCTATTTCGCATATTTAAAAATAATATATATTTTTTGGCAACAATGCCAAAATGTTTTAAAAGAATTACGTACGTGCTGAATTAACATGTATGGAATATATTGAACAAATATTAGAGACGCATGGGTTGAAATAAAATAGTTATCGATACCAAAACGCTCACTCCTTTCAAGAACGTCATAAATAAAAATACTTGATTTTTCAGGAGAACGTTTTTTTAAGTTTAAAAATATAATACAATGTATTAATAATAAATATCAAGAAACTTATTGAACTTTTTACTGTGCAACAGATCTTTTTAATTAAAACCTGAAAGTTTTTTCTCCATTTGAAAAATATTTGGTTTATCCAAAAAAATAATTAAACAATACCTTTTCTTAAAAATGCGAAAACAACACTTTCTGCCCTGGGGCAGATAAATATTAAGTTAAAATTATGCCGCTTTTGCTGGGATTTTGTACATTTTCTGGGCATTCCAAAAATATGCACAACTGAAAATCGACGATTTTTTATTTATGACGTTCTTGAAAGGAGTGAGCGAAAAGAGGTTCATGGAAACAACTATGCCCACAAATGATGGGTGATTTCATGAATTCTGATCATACTTTAAATAGTTCACTAAATGAACGAAGTAAACTAGGATGTTTACAGTGAAGATGTTAATGAGATGATTTAATCTCATTCTGAAACCTTGGCTAATGAATTTCTAATGGACCGACAAGATAATGAAAATGATAAACAAATTGAAAGGTAGGAAGAAGAACCCGAACAAATCATAAAAACCTTAACAGTAAAAAGTATGAACGAAGCTTTTGAAAAAAAAAATATTACGAAAGAATGTGATCCCAATGGAGAACGCATATCTCAAGTGCGTAGGGCGATCCATAATAGTACTTAATGTGACAGAACTCTATGAAGAAAATAAAAAAATGCAAAATACTAGTTTATTAAGAAAATATAATTTGGTTCATAATGTACTTACTGTAGTATTTTTGATAAAAACAAATTTTAAAGTACGATTTTTGGGGTTTTTTATTCTTTTTTTTACATCCCTCCACTTTCGAACATTTAACTTTCACTTTCAATTGATTTCACTTCTTAACAAATTTGATATTATTTTATAATAATAATATAATAAATAATAAAATCCTTATCCGCACCCCAACGGTGCATAGGGCACTGCATCATATCAACGCAGTGTTTACATATGAGGGAAAGGTGATCAGCCCTCCGCTTCAGGTACCAGTCCAGGGTAATGTTGAATAAATATTACAGTGAAAAAAATCACTTATATTTATTTAACGCCCCTTGGGAATCGAACCCGGGACCTCTAGAACGGTAGCCGAGAGTGCTGACCATTACACTACGGAGGCGGACAAAATTTGCGGAGGATTTTATTATAAAATAAAAAAAGATATGATAACTAATTAAAATTATGTTAAAGATATGATCATGATGATATTAACTAAATGAGTACAAACTATATTTACCTTTTTTTAACGTCTTGGATACACTCAAAATGTTGTAAAAAAATGATTCGTCAAATTAAAAGCCGAGTAAAAAAATTAAATCATATTTTCAGGCGGGTCTCGAGAATGTGAATTTAATCCAGGATTCTGATTTAGCATACAAATAAAAAGAGTCTTTGCTTAAAAAAAGTTTTCCCTATTCTAATAAAGATAGCTGTTGTGACCTCATATGTACTGTGTCACGAGTTTGGTCAATATATATAGGAGTTCCAAAAATTTAAGTAGTGTGGTTGTCAATCATGGGTAGAATTGGTAAATGTTACGCGTGTGTAAAGTGATCACCAAACCAAGCTTCTGACGGTCGTAAGCCCTGTAAATGCCCAGACTTATTATTCCCCATTTTCCCCTTTTTCGTATATTTTGTAATATTAAAACACTTGGTTCAACGCGTTAAATATTCACATAAAATGTATCTTTAAAAGAGACGATATATTGCCAAACAATGCTGATGAGCACCTCCATTCTATGTACTCTTCACATATGAAAAACTACGCTATTTAAAAGTAAGGTACTCTATAAAAAAAAACAATACACTAGAATTTAATGTTATTCAAATACAAAATGGAATTGGAAAATAAAACAAAAGGTCACAAAACTGTTCAAAATATATCCCCTAATGCTATAAAAAGCGTGGAACATGAAAAGGTTATTTTTCAATGAATATAAAACACGCGATGACGACGAATTTACGATAACGCAGTAAAGAGGCGAAATCGTTATTGGTTTTTTGAATAACAGTGTGAATTATGCTGACTATTCCAGATCTTGTTCCGAGGGATAACCACAAAAGAGTGAACACTCCTTTACTGTATCAAAAAACACCCATAAAGAAAAAATTACTAATGCGGGGATGGTCGTAAAATAAACTCTCCATTTTCTTTTAATGTTTCCATCCCTCCTTGGCATTGAAGTGTACATTTTTTATTGGGTGTGAATTCGACAGATCGAGTTTATATTTTATCTTTAAAAATACAATTATCCTATCAATTTTACTTGAGTAAATAATAAAAAAAACGTAAAATACATTTCAGAAAACTGCTAATCAAACAAATGGTGGAGAAAAATATGTTTATTCAATAACATGATTCATAACATAAACAACATAGATCTGAAGATAATTTTTATAAGGGAGAAATTGCCCATAAAAAATCACTGTGGTTTTCTGAGATTCGTATTTGAAGTTCATATTTGAAAAGATTAAGTAAAGTTCTTCACGGTGGTATGGAAATGTGGAGTGAATGGGAAAACAGAACGAGGATGGCCTAAAAAGATTTGGCATGACCCGATCAATAAACTGAATAATTAACCATCACGCCGCTTCCCCACAGGGGTAGGCAGAAAGAATAGAACTCCATAACACCCCATCTTTACAAAACATTTTTCGCCTCTTTCACATTCATGCATCTTCTCATACATACCCGCCGATTATTTCCGCTTTCAAGTATTTGAAATACCTGATTGTGCCAAGTTTTCCTCGATCTTCATCTGTTTATTTTTTCTAACTACATTTGCGTAATAAATTTGTTTAATCGTTCTTTCCTCACTCATTTGTTCCACATATCCAAAATACTGCAACACACTTTTCTTAATTTTATCGATAATGCTTATCTCATTACTGTCTTTGCAAACATTCTTCGCCTCTTGCACGTTCATGCGTCTCCTCATACAAACCCGCCGATTATTATAACTCCTAACTTGACCACTTTCAAGTATTTGGCATTCCGGATCGTGCCATGTTTTTCATTCGCCTCATAAATTTATTTTACCGTTCTTTCCTCACTCATTTGTTCCACATGTCCAAAATACTTCAACACACTTTTTTTTAATTTTATCGATAATGCTTATCTCAACCTTGCATTCTTTTCTTATTTCATCATTCGAACGTCTATCAAGCATCGTTTTGCCGCATATTCGTCTGAGGGATCGCATTGCGAGTGTTTTCATCCTTCTTTTGCCAACTCAAGGACCAGACTAATATGAAACTAAAATCTATTAGAGTCAAAAGTCTACGTATTTAAATAATTAAGTGATAAAAAAAATAAAATATAAATTTAAAATGGTTAAATAATATTTAAGTTTACAATTTGACATCCGTTTGAATGATTCTTAACCAACAAGTAAATACATTTAGTGCTGTAGTTTAATCAGCTCCCTAGAACTTGGTTTGAAGAGCAGAACTAATCACTTTTCCTCTGTGTAATTAATGTTCAAGGTGGTTTAAATACACAGTATGTGATAAAGACCACAAGTTTTACAAAGATGACTATTCGGATGTTACATAAAATATTCATTATCAATTGTATAAGATGGTTGTTAAAAAATCTTTAAAGTAATATCTTCATAAAATTTTTAAAAGTTTACTGTATTTTTTTACGGTTTGATTTTCTTGTTCAAAAGTTTTCAAAATATAAGCATTACATCTCACCAATAGATGTCTCTAGTGAAGTTCTAGTGATTCAAGAACACGGTTTCTAAATTGGTTCATATATACAGAACTTCCAAGAATTTGAGTAGTGTGGTTGTCAATAATGGGTAGAATTGGTGAATGTTACACGTGTGTAAAGTGTTCACTTAAACCAGACTATGACGGTCGTCAGCCCCTTAAATGCCCAGACTTCCATATTCTTCTTCATCTTTGATGAGATGTCAAAAATAATATGCACAAAAAGTTGAACTGTTTAATTTTTCATACAATAGTCTGCCTCCGTAGTGTAATGGTCAGCATTACTCGGCTACCGTTCTGGAGGTCCCGGGTTTGAATTCCAGGGAAGGGAACAAATAAATATGAGTGATTTTTTCACTCCAATATTTATTCCATATCACCTTGGACTGGTACCTGAAGCGAGGGGCTGATCACTTTTCCTTCATGTGTTAACGACCAAGATAACACTACATTTAAATGATGCAGTGCCTTATGCACCATAGGGGTGCGAAAAGGGTTTGAATGAATGAATAGTTCATATAAGACAAAGTTGATATTATTTCTGTAGTCATTTTTACAGTAACTTACATTAAATTTGGTGTGGTATTCAAATTCAATCTTGTTTTTTCTGGTGAAACAGCTCATTCTGTTATTAAGGTGTAAAAAAGTAAAGAGAGAAGATAAGACAATTGCGTTTTGGGTATTTTAAGAATTGTTTTTTCTTTAAAATCCCCTTTTGCATAAGTATGCTATTTACACTTTGGAATGAAACTTATTGTAATAATTTTAGACCAGAAAATAGATGAGAAAACAAGATAAAGAATGAAAGAAATACGAAATGTTTGAGAAAGATGAAAAATATGAAACAGTTAAAACCGAAATGAATGTTTTAACATTCATTGCGCAATCTTTTCATGTAATCTAAATAAGGTAAGATAATAGCGAGAATTTATTTACACTTCAATTATCTTAAATAAACAAACGTATTTTATTTTCATAAAAGTAGTCCACTACGTTTCACTTAAACTGCTTTCAATGTTAAACTATAGAATTTCATTTAACAATAAAAAAATAAAATACCATCCTATTTATGTTTACATACGAGTTTAAAAAAACTTAAAATAAAACAACTTTTTTTTTCACCGCTTTTTATTTATACATTTTTCTCCAACCGGTTTCGACAAGAACCTTGTCATCATCAGGGTTCAGTTACGCGTTTAACCCTGATGATAGAAAGGTTTTGTCGAAACCGGTTGGAGACAGAAAGTACCAATTAAAAAGTGTTTAAAAACAAAGCTGTTTCATTTTATAAAGTTTATAAATGTGCCTCAAAGTATCTGCGAAAAACATTCAAGAAATTAAAAAATATATGCTGAGGTGAGTAACGTCTACAAAATGTTGAGAGAATTTTGACTTTATCTACCTATTCATAAGGGAACACAAAGCAATTTTTTTATTATTATTTTGTTAAACAAGAAGGATTATGAATTATTTGTACAAACACAAATAAATACAATATATTATAATAAACAAAAGAAGTAAATATAATATTTCTCAATTTCTTATAATTATTATTTATTTTTATAAAATAAATTCTCTTGTTTAACGAATTTTGTGAGGTTTTGAGATTGTCTGGGTATTAAGAATAGATCCAATGTCACAATTAAATAAATATAAAAATGAAACGAGAAAATATGACAAAAATAAATATATTGAATGAAAATTTACACACACATTTTTTGGTTATTGATATTGATCGAGATCATTTAACCTTTTTTTTTTATTGAAGCATTAGGTACTTAGAAAATGGAATATTTTATAATGAAGGTCTATACATTATCTGGCAAATGCTGAAAAGCCTATAAGTTTCATCTTTTGTGGTAAATTGGTTAAGAAAATTCTATATAGGGGTCAATTAAGCCCATTTTGTGATAGTATAACCGTTCAATATAGTTTTTGTGAATTAAAATTTTAACCTTGGAATATGAAACACTTCAAATATTAAAGGCAAGATTTGAAAAAAAATTTAAACTACAGTTTTTTTTAAAGAATTCAAGTATGACAAAAATATGATGTCTAAATAAATAACGGATTTCTGACTTTTTCCTGAAATTCACCAAATCATGTAAAACCGATTATTATGATTTTCTTTGTTCTTTACGACTTACTTATTACGACTTATAAATAAAAAAATTATCTTTAAGTGAGTACTTTACAAAACAAGAAAATGTATTATTTTCCAAGTAAAAAATAATTCTTTTAAAATCAGAAGTTTGATATCTTTCTAAAGTATCCATTGATGTCTTATTCATTATTCAATAGATCTCAATTTTGTGAACCATGAAAACGAAGATATTTCAATGAAGAGAAATCCGTAAGTACGTGTGATGCTAAAAGGTTTTTTTTTAAAGTAAAAAGATAATATTATAAAATTTTATACTTGATATAAACAAAAATAATATGTTTTATTATGATACACGAATAAGAATATTAAATTTTCCGTCTTTTTAAAACGTGAAAAAATTTCTCATAGAGTGATAAAAAGGGTGAAATTACTTTTTCAGTAAACGATAATTTTTTTGTAAAATTACCATCGATAAATCACTTTAAGAGCTTCTCGAGACATTTAATAAAAACATACAAAAAGTATTGAAATTCACGGTACGTAATTCAAAAAGTTTTTAATTTAATTTGAACATAGGAATTACATTTTTTTACATAATTTATTCACTATAATTTATCATTTTTACTAAATGTACGCTTTTTTTGTGAAAAATTGAAAAGAGGCTTGAGATTTAAATACAATTTTTATTGTTAAAATTTCAAATACATGTTTGGTTCGTATCCAGTCTAAATACTAATTGATAACGGTACAAAAAATCTCACTCAGACTTACTCATAAAGTCTTAATCTACTTTTTATATATTTATTAAAGTAATTTATTTCTTTAATTTAAGAAATATTCCGTAGATAAAACAGAAAGCGACAGAGCAAAACCAACATGGTGTAGTAACGTCAGTTTTTCAGAGAGAGTTAATAATTTAAAATGTCTAATATAATATAACTTTTTTTTTAATTATCTTGTTATTCACAATACATTATTATTACAAGTATAAAAAAATATAAAATATTAATACAAAAAACGATCCTACAAAGGAATGGCCTGTGTGTTATATGTTTTATTTTAGGTTATAATAAAGGGCACTGGCAAGAAAACAATAGATATCAGAAATAAAAATAGATTAAAAATGCATATATAAACTACAAATATTTGATTTTAACAGAAAATCAAAAATCTAAAAAGTTTAAAAATTTAGCATATACTCGTACATACTCTATGAGTTAATGAGTTATACATTTAAAAGAATAAAGTACTTATATCTGTTTTTTTAATAAATAAAAGTATTTTGATTATTTTGAGCTTGTTACAGTAACCTGATAATAAAAGTATTATAATTGTTTGACTTTATGTTTCGATTATAAAATTTACGAGGATATATTTATACTTCTTATGTAAAACTGTCAACGTTAGTATATTTCATTTAAACAGTGATAAATAAAACTTAAAAAAAAATGAAATGAAAAAATATGCTTTTTGGTCGGTCGGAGGATATTAATTACAAAGAAATAAACCCACCAATGCCCAATACCCACAAATTTTCAAAATATTGTTCATATACATGTGCATATATATATATATATATATATATATATATATATATATATATATATATATATATATATATATATATATATATATATATATATATATATATATATATATATATATATATATATATATATATATATATATATATATATATATATATATATATACATATATATAAGTAAATTAATTACAAAAGTATCATCATACTTTATTGTGGTTGTAAAAAATATATGGTTATTCGTAGATACTCATTGATCTTTGAAAAGATAATCGTCTCATTATGCCTTTGAGTGAGAAAATAAGCTATTGTAACACGTGTTGAAAACTCGTTCTAAATACGACATAAAGCCAAAAGGGGAAATGGATTACGGTTCGAGAATTTGTCATGTGGAAAACTCCTATACCGAGCTATCGACAAATAACACGTGAAAGGAAAGGCCTTCAGATAAAACTGCGGCCATATTTCAAAACTTTTCTAATCCTTCTCACCCTTGAATAATGCTATCCAAATGCGGGTACATTTTAGTCCGCAATCTGCCAGATCCCAGAATTATATCACACGGAAAAAGTCTTGATTCTTTCAGAAGTTTTCGTTCAACTTTTAAATGCGGTTATTTATTCTGTGTCTACAAACGTTAAATAGGAGGTTACTCCCGGCAAGCGGTTTTTCATGCTGACAGATATTTAAAGAACTCACTTGCCAAACGGAAAATGGATTTATACTTAAAGACCACGCGTCTCGAAACTTTAATGAATTCCTTCGAAAAAAATGATATTTTATTTTTGAAATATTGAATTACAAGCTTAATATGCTTGAATTTTTAACCGTCTTCAAATATCCGTTGAAAAATACCAGATATTCAATAAAAATTAACATCCCCTTTACAGAGATTTATAAATACATTTTCGTTACTATAAACTTTTATTGCTAGCGGTGATTAGATAGAATGAAAACAACATATTCTTTAAATTGAAAATATAATTATAAAGAAAACAAATGTATTATATTTTTTTTGCACAAATTTTATTATATTTTCTAATTGTCACTTTTAAATATTACGTAAATTCCAGTGGAACTTAACTAAGTAGTAAAAAAAATAACTTCCGTTCATTATTAAATACTAGCTAAAACCAGAGTGTTGCTGTGAATCAATCTAAAAATAAAAAAAGAACATAAAGTAATACGGTCGTATTCAAATGCGTCGTTAAAAAAATTCAAAGCAATCAGTAATTTATTTTATTAGAAATAAGATTTTGAGCATTTATGTAGTATTCCTTCCTCTCTGCCTACCCCTTCGGGGAGATGATTAGTTAGTTATAAACATAATTATTTATTTAATATATGGAAATATTCAATATTAAAATGTAAATGAATTTTTGTAAAAAAAAAGAAGTTTGTTAAAAAAGTTGAGTGGGTCAAACCATTGTCCTACTGTGTTGTTAGTTAAACTTATTGAATAAAGATTCAATACAAACACATAAACATATAAAACAGTGATAAATTAAGGGGTGAGCAAAATTTGAAAGGTTGCCATTTTAAAAGTTCTCTACGGATTAATAATGATATTTTGACATTATCATGACTGCTTGGAATGAATCCCCATTGGAGTTTACTTTAAAAACGCAAAATAAAATGCTAGGACCATCCGAATGCTGGAACGGTTCAAATTCTTGTACTGCCAGGTTGATGCTTCCCTACGGACCGCCACTGACTCCCCCTAATTTTCCCCGAGTTTAATTGGCTGAAATTGGAATGTCTACCGAATTGAAATAACCAACTAAACCTCTGATGATTGTATGCGTTCAAACAGTGGCGGGTAGTGTGTTTGATTTTAAAGCAAAAGGTCTAGTACTTGATCTCTGACTTGGAAGACTTTTTTTATTGATATCTCAACATTGATTATAACATGGCTTATAACAGACGTCATAAGCTTATAAATTTCTTGCAAAAGGTAGATAAAGATTTCTAAATAATTCGTTAAAATGAAAGATCTCAAGGATTTTAGGTGCCTTGTGATAGTAATTGACACGATAGCAAAACTTTCGTTCAATTGTTGTCATAGTAGGTATATTTAGTCCCCACAGATCGTAAATTTTCATATTAAATTTATACAATTTGTAGGCATTCTTAAACTGTGACTGTAAATTTAGAATTTGAGCACCTAGATCACAAAATATTTCATAAAATTTTTTCATCGATACAAATTTTGTCGATGTTCAAAGACTGATGTAGTGAGCGAACTCTTAAGGTCGAAGAATTTTAATGAATTTCCGACTGAGAGAAAAAGCCGACAGACAAAAATGTACATTGTCTTTGTAAAAGCAAAGGGATCCAAGAATTGTGATTATAAAATGTGTTTCCTTTCACTGAGGAAATACTTCTGAAAATTAATCAGCAATTTCCTTCTTAACTCATCATTAACGATACTTGGTTACGAATAAAACGGATGGAGCCAATGAAACGAAATTCTTTGGACAATATTTCAGAGTCTAGAGTCCTTTTATACACCCTTTAAGATGAAATTTTTGTGTAAAAAAAGAAAACGTCATAAATTTACCAAGCGTGATTAAAAAATGGTAAAGAGATTGTTTTCTTGTTATGACAGGCACCGCGTAGTTAGGTAGATGCTTGACTGGCGTCGCGGGTTTGATTCCCGCCAAGTGCAAAATAAATTCAAGAAAGATTTTCTGTGTTTTTGTGATGTATTTTTCAGATTAAACTTCCCTATCCTTACTTTTCTGAACCTGCAGACCAACCTCTAAATGTAGATAGAAGCTTTGCGAATTATTCCTTAAAAAAATACGAGTATGAGTAATGAAATATAGATTAATGTCCGTACAAAAGGTTAGTTCGATAACAAGTATTCTTATGATTATTTTTTACTATTTACCGATAATTTTACACAATATTTCCACGGTCCTCATAAGATGTCATAAATATCAAGTTTTTAAATAAAGTTGAAGAATTAATAGCAACAAAAAATCCCTTTACCTTGCAAGCATCGAAATAGATTAAGCATATCTTCTATATATATTTTTTAATTATGTATTAAACCATATACACCTATGTGGAATGTATGGAATCCACAAACTGCTTTTAGGCTTTTCTGTAGGCTGCTCGCTCCCTTGCATCCTCACAAGTCAGACCGCGTATATATATATATATATATATATATATATATATATATATATATATATATATATATATATATATATATATATATATATATATATATTTATATATGTATATATGTATATATGTATATATATATATATAAATAAATATATATATATATATATATATATATATATATATATATATATATATATATATATATATATATATATATATATATATATATATATATATATACATTTTCTCGCCAAAGTTGAAAACTGTGACATTGAATATGTGGGTAGACATTTTCAAATTGTATTCGTATAGTCGAAATACTCGAGACCTTTACGTTCGGTACTAAACGGATTCTTAACCGAGGGTTAAATTTTGTGTCCTGTTCAAGGTTGACACTGCTTAAAAGTTCAAAGCAGAACTTAAGTGGGTTAAAAGTAAAGTACTTTAAGTCACATCAAACTTTGTGTTTTCCACGAAGGCAGCAGTGCCTTCTGACGTTTATTCCAAGCATATTGTTTGCAAATAAAATCATTTTTTCAACAAGATAAATTACGAATGAAATTATACTAACGGAAAATACTTACATTAAATTAAATTTCAATTGTCATGCGGATAATATGGTCATGCGGATTGCGATCAATACGGATGTGCAATATTTCAAGTGTTTCCAAATCTTTGTTCACAATATCTGCATTTCTATTCACTTAGGAGTTATTTAAATCAAGGTTTTTATTGACGACTCGAGGAGAATATAGAAGTCTAGGCATTTATAGGGCTTACGACTTTTCGAAGGCCGGTAAAAATGATTACTTTTAACAGGTGCAATATTCACCATTCTATCCATATTTGGAAACCAAATTTGTCAAATTTCGGAAGTTACAAGTATTTCTTTTTCAATTGAACCTTCTTCTACATGCAAATAGTGAATGTTAAAAGTGTGTAAAGTGATCACATAAACCAGCTTAAACAGATCGTGAGACCCTAAATGTCTTCACTGACATATTTTCCTTTGGCTCTCTTTCTGCTCCTCACTACGTTACGTCTTTCTTCTCTCTCATGTAACGAAATGTGCCTTACAAACGTGACATGTCCTTGAAATTTCTCTCTCAATTCTCGTCCGCTTGATTATCGAATCTCCACCTTTGAAGTTTCACTAAAAAAATCACAAAACAATCAATATGGCGCCTGCCGTGGGTAGTTGGGTTGACGCTCATACAAAGAAATGAAATAAAAAAGGCGTTTTTCATATTATTTTTTGACATCTCAACATAGATGATAAAGAATATGGAAGTCATTTACGGGGCTTGCGGCCATCATAGGCTGGTTAGTATTCAAAAAATTATACTAAAAATGACTGATAATAATTAGAGATAATCCAGATTTGTGAACAAGTATTTGGACGCACTATAAAAGTTGGCGTTTTTCGATATGATTTAAAATGCATGCAAAAGTTTAATCGGCATTTTTTATAAAGTGATTTCAAAGTAGCACTTATGCATTTCCTAGTATGGTGCATTGCTCTTTGCACTCACCTAGCAATAGAAATGTGCATTAATGATAAAATGAGCAAATTATTTCAATTTTCTCAGCCCCCACGGTTGACAGAGAATCGAGCGTGCAAATTCCCAATGCTGCAGTGTCGGCGGGCAGACGACTGCTCGACGAATAATTTATTCGAACCATTAGGCTAAACGATCGAGCACTTTAACATTGGAAATTACTCCGTCTCAAGAGAAATATTCCGCGGGAGCGGATACAAGAGTTAAAATATTGCAGAAAATGGCTTTAATGAGATTTCCCGAAAGAAAAATCAATTTTAAAAGAACGCCACATTGAAACGTGCCGATTGCCAATCGAGCTAGCGATGATTGATATATCTGCTGAATAGTTGTAATTTTTTTAAGTGAATCAATTTCATCAGCTTTTTCGAAGTGTTGACATCTGGAGTGAAACTTTTCAATATGAACTAATTTATTTTCTGCGCTTTAAAATTAAGTTCATTAAGAACCAACACGCTTCATTCCTAATTTATTTAAAAATAAAAAAATTACATCGTAAATTATAAAAGTAATGAGCTTTTTCTGAATAAAATAGATTTATTGATCGTACCGGTACAAATGCTTTAAATTATTCAAAATACTTTTCTCCAGCATCAATACATTTGCACAGACATGTCTGTCATGCCTGAAAGGCATCCTGAAACTCGTCGATGGGAATATCTCTTATAGGAACGCTATAACATACTTTTGGATGTTTACCACGGACTCCCATTGATCAGAAATAAATTCAAAAAATACGATAAAAGGACATTTCCTGTGGATGATGACCTTTTTATAAAATTAAAGGAATAATAGAAGGAAACAGTGAAAAATAATTGATAAGTAGGTGCTATCTGGAGCAATTTAAAGAAAAAGCAGGTATCGTGTCGTAAAAAACTGGTTTTGCATAGAAGCAGGTGAAAACTGTTGCATTAACATAATTTTAATACAAAAAAAATGGTTCCTTTAGCCATTTGTTTTGTACGTCTTATAAGTCCTCGATTTCCTTTCTCATAAAACAGTAATTTCCTTAACTCTAAGTTCAAAATACTCTGAAGTTCTTTATTTCTTTAATATATCCTTCATCTTTCTCAGACTTAGTGCACAGGACGATCGCTTTGTATATATATAATTCAATAAATGACGTTTGATGGGATACGGTACCCAATATTTTATTGGGCTAATTGTAGATATGAGTCAAAGGATACAATAATTACCAAAAATAATTGTATTTTATATTTGTTCCAGATGTCACCAATCAGACGATGGCAACAGATACCACAACTACACACAATCCATCTAGAGATGTCACCACAGAGAGTGATTACTTCACCGAGTCGACAATATACTACCAAACAACAAGGATCCCCCACTTCCTTCGGCTCGGAAACCAGACAGTCGACATCAACAAATCTTTCAAAGTCCCTCAGCTGGAAACCCCTACACCCGACCCCTCCACGAACACGACAATTAGTGAATTAAAAGTTACTAAAAATAATTTATTAACTATCTTAGGAAGCAATAGTCAGAGCAGTGATGTAGATAGTGGAATAAACAATCGGTCGAACGCTAGTTTTGTGATGGTCGTCAATGCCGATGTGGCGGCCACGCGGCCTAGTGTGGTGATCAGTAACAGGGGTCCCAAGTCGTGGCAGGGGACGAAACACGAGCACGAAGGACGGTATGGACCAAGGTTCGAAGATGCTCAAGTTGGCTACAACTCGACCCTCGTGGTCCAAGCTGGCGACACAGCCATCATGGACTGCAGAGTCAGTTTGCTCAGAGATAAAACGGTGAGTGTTCTTGATTATTTCCTAGTTCATTTACCCTTACTTGGATTCGATGGGGTATTTTCTGACCCCTGTGCCCACACAAATGATGCATAGATCATTCAGTATTATTTATTAAAGTAATTTTTCTGTCCTGATTTTTTTTAGATAGGAGTTGCATTTACTATTTACCTTGCTTATTATGCACGAAGTCTAAAGATAATTAAGTGGGTTTTTGTTTCGTCTAGCTAAGAACATGTATTATTTTAATCAGTGTTGGGAACAGGAAGGATAAACTAGTGTGAGCCAATAGGAACTTCTCAGCATTTGGACTGTTGACTGTCGTCAACAGCCCTTTCGTTCCTCGAGAAGAAGATTCGGCATTTTTTGACCTAGCTTGGTACCAGTGTTCTTTACTATTTTTAATGTATATGAAACCACTTCTTGCGAGAGTTCCTTATGAACAAGCATGGATTCGATGTCGGATAGGTCCTCACCCAGGCTTCTGCAACACGCCTCCAGTTAATGTCTTTGGAAGCTGAAATGGGGGCCTCGTTCTTCCTTACCTGCACCTCATGGAGTGCATCTTATAATTCATTAAATGAAAGCAAATTTTCTGTCCTGCGCTTTTAATTATGGGATGCGGAAGTGAAATATGTAAGTTAGGATACACACAACGTTCAATGAAGTAGTTCAGAATCAATTAAATTTTTGCTAAACGAAACGAAGGTAGAATAGTAGATAAGGAAGTCAACATAACAATGATGACCAGGAGGGAGCTAGGAATTACATACCCATGCTCGTAAAAGCTAGTGTAAGACAAGTTACTGCGAAAGTATACTAATCCCTTTAAAAAAATATACTTGCAACAAGCAGCATAAATCTACTACATGAGATGTATTGATATTTAGGATATCAGGAACTTTAACTTCAGTATAATCGAAAAAAAATATTTGCTAGAAAATCCAGTATTTCTAAATAATTGCTTAAAATAAATACTATTTTCGTTACTCTATATTCGTAAATATGTATATTTTAATTCAACAAGAGCAATTTTCTCAATATTTCTACAACCTCCTTTTAAATAATAAAAGGTTAACCTCCCTTATGAGTCGCGTGTTTTTTGAAATTTTATTTATTCAATTTCATCGTTTTGTCGAATGAAATCCAATTTCATCTGAAATTACAAGAAATTGTTCTGCGGTCAGAGAGTGAAATGCAAACATTACGTTACATTACGCATTGACAGAGGATAGAACTGAAAATAATTTAGTTAAAGGTAAAAAAGTATTCCCTAGAGGTGAAGAACACGGCTTTGCGCGTGGGCTACAGTAGTGTTTTTCATCAAGAGCTCACACATTAAATGTTATTTTATCTCATTCAAAGGCTTTGCTAACAAATTATGCTTCTTTTTCGGAGTGATAACTACGATACTTTTTTAACCTTTGATACTCCTAATTAAAAATTAATTTCTCCTCAATAACTGGAAAATTTGACAAAAATTTAGGAGACCTATTAAAACTTAGTATGATTAAGAACTTTAAGCTTAAAAGTGGTTAAACAACTTTGTTTTAACCACTTTTTTATTGGTACACTTTATCCAACCGGTTTTGAAAAGAACCTTGTCATCATCAGGGTATATGTACTAAATTCTAAAACATTGAAATACTCATTATTAGTTACCCTTCCCTTACCAATGTGCCACAAAGTATCTGCGAAAACATTCAAGAAAAGAACTTTAAGTACTTTAAAAAGGGATAGGCAGGTATAATCAACGGTGTGGCGTTCGATAGAGACGATAGTCTCTGCTTACCCTTGAAGAGAAGCGTCGTGATGGTGATTAAGTAAAAGATGAACTTTAAAGATAATTGAAGCAGATTGTACAACTTTATTGCAAACTTATAAATGTATTTTTGACAAAAAGATGTACCCATGTGTAAGGTTTAAGTAGGTGTGTTTTGAGTCTTGTACATAGTTTTAGCATAAAAATGTTTGAAATATGTTTAAAAGTTGTTATTTTTTGAATGTTTCCTCTATATATATATATATATATATATATATATATATATATATATATATATATATATATATATATATATATGTATATATATATATATATATATATATATATATTTATATATATATATATATATATACATATATACATATATACATATTTACATATATACATATATATATATATATATATACATATATACATATATACATATATACATATATATATATATATATATATATATATATATATATATATATATATATATATATATATATATATATATATATATATATATATATATATATATATATATATATATATAAATATATATATATATATATATATATATATATATATATATATAAATATATATATATATATATATATATATATATATATATATATATATATATATATATATATATATATACAATATATATATATATATATATATATATATATATATATATATATATATATATATATATATATATATATATATATATATATATATATATATATATACTGATAATAATTATCAATTCGGCATTTACTTTGTGGAATGACTTGTAGAACTTGTTAAATTAAATACTGGTTTTTTTCCATAAAAATGTCAGTGGTAAAAAGTGATATTCACCAAGCAAATTTTAAATAAAAAATGTCAACTATATCGTTTACAAATGACAAGAAAACGTTTGATCATACGTAAAATCGTTAATTAATAATAACTTATCGTTGAATATAAAAATACATTTACAAAAATGTAGGTAGTAAAAGAGGCTGAGGACTCAAGGATGTAAAATGTGTGTTTAGATATTATTACGGAGTAAAAAAGCCATGCTCCCTCTCCTAACCCGTTAACTCTACGTTAATTATTTTATTAATAAATTCGTTTTGCGTGAATTGCGTAAGACAGCTCATTAATTAAAATTTAATTTTGTCGGTTCAATGTAAACAGCAGCTCGTACGAGTACCTACCTAGATCGATGTTTTGTGCCCATGATAATTTTTGTGTGAAAGTATTCAACTTTTGGAGCTGGAGAGTTTGTTTTCATTTGAAAATTTTAAAACAAATAATTGGTTTTCGATATAAAAGTGACGCTTTTTAAATGAAATAGTCATGAAAAAGTAATAATTTAAATGGCAATCTAATCAAGTATTTTTTAAAACTCTGAAAATATCCACGAAAGGAGACATATAAGGGAACGTCATAAGATGAATCATATAAGTACAATTACTACTACTACAGGTAGGCAGAGAGGATGGAATGTTACTCTTTTCTGTATGACATAAACACCTCGCTTCCCTCACATCCATACATCTAGTCATGCATGCCCTCCAATTACGCAGTATCACCAAAAATTTGAGTAGAATGGTGTATGTTACACATGTGCAAAGTAATCACTTAACCAGGCTATGACAGGTCGTAAGCACTGTAAATACCCAGACTTCCAAATTCTTCTTCATCTTTGTTGACATGGCAACAATCTAAAATTACTCTTAAGTAGAGAAACCCACATTTGTGAGCAAATATTTGACCATACTCAAAATGTTCTGCACTGAAAGAGATATTTAAAATAGGCGAGTGGAATCCAACTCCCCACCCAAGTATCCACCCTTCTTTCTGAACCTATAACTAGAATTGCGGTAAAAATTTCTAAAATGATAAGGCTAAACGCATTTAAACTATGAAAATTTGTATTTATTTTTATTATTATTTTCTATTATTATTTTCCACAATTTGAGTGTGTCCAAAAACTTGTTCACAAAATCTGGATTATCTCCAATTTCAGGAGTTATTTTCATGTTATTTTTTTGTCATCTCATCAAAGATGAAGAAGAACATGGAAGTCTGGGCATTAATGGGGCTGACGACCGTCATAGGCTGGTTTAAGTGATCACTTTACACACATGTATCATTCGCCAATTCTACCGATTATTGACAACCACACTACTCAAATTCTTGAAAGTTCTATATATATGAACCAATTTCGAAACATTGTTCTTGAATCACTAGAACTTTACTAGAGACATCTTTTGGTGAGATGAAAAGAAGCTGTATTACTTAGCAGAAACTTTAATATTTGTGAACAAGTATTTGGACACACTCAAAATAATTACGAAAATGTAGGTATAAACAAAATAAAATAAACTAAGATCGTTTGTTTCTTCTGTCTCAAGTTCTCTCTTTGTAGGTCAAATCGATAGTATTTTCTTGTGGTTTTGTTTTTCGTTACATTGAGTTTGGGTTTTTCAATCACTGAAAAGCTATTATCAATGATTGAAATATCCGCATGCTTTGAACTTTACGTAACGTACATACACCAAAAGTAAGGAAAATGACAAAGAGTTGTCTCCGTAGAAACAATATATGTATTATGAATTTGTTTTCTTAACCGTCAGTTATAAAATGTTGGCCAGTATAATATTTTTTTTCTGGTATAAGAAAACTCTATTTTTTTCATATGCTTTAAAATATGAAAATTGGAGCTTTGAAATGTGTGAAAATAATTCAACAAAATGCGAAATAAATCAAATTAAATAAATACAATTATTTTGTGCAAGAGAGTGAAATAAGTTTTCATTTGAAGATCAACAATTTTTTTTCTTAAAACATGGCTTTTTTTATTGAAAAAATAAGTTTTTCTTTCAAATAAACGTAAAGTTTTGACAAAAAAATGGTTATTAAAAGTTTAAGAGTTTTATAATTTGAAATGATATTTTTCAATAAATATTTAAAAACAAAAAAACACGTTTTCTAAAAAAAAATCGGGAGTGTAGTGACGACCGGCTCTCAGCGCAGCCAGATGCAAATGAATGATTTATGATTTTAAATATATATTTTTATAAAATATATATTTTGTCCGCCTCCGTGGTGTAATGGTCAGCGTGTTTAGCTACCGCACTGGATGTCCCGGGTTCGATTCCCAGGGGGGGTGAAAATAAATATGAGTGATTTTACACTATAATATTTATTTAATATTACCCTAGACTGGTTCCTGAAGCATAAGAGTGATCACCTTGCCTTCATGTAAGTAATGATCAAGACAACACTGCGTCAATTCGATGCTGTGCCCTATGCACCATTGGGTGCTGATAAGGGTTATAATAATAATAATAAATATATAATTGTGTGTAAGTCCTTAAGTGTAACAAGATAAATGAAACATAGAAAATAACAAGATATCGACGGTATCTTATTTATATGGCACACATTATTTCTGAGACCTTATTGGAGACTATGTCCGGGTAATTGGGGTGATCTCATTGCAGTTGCCCGCAGATCGCTTTTCCTTGATTAATTAAGAAAGTTTTCCAAGTAATTTTCATTACCTGCGTGCTTAGAAAGCTAAAACTTCTTTGTTTTAATACAATGGATTCTGCCAGTTTCTCGTACTGTTGAGCTTTTTTCTTAATTATAAGCTCAAAACTTTACTGAGCTTTTATTTCTTATCAAACAAACGAGTACAATAAATTTTATAGATAGTGTATACACACTTTGATTAATTAGCGTAATGGATAGCTTACGATGAAAGAACGAGATATACTAATGACCGATTATTCAGTTAATAAATGACTAAATTTTAAAAACTTTTTATCACCAAAACGGTTAAATAAACAAATCGTGATGTAGGTTTTAAATATGTGTTTTGACTTTATTTCTGTAAACGGTTGCTATCCACTACAAATTACGATTATTAAGATATTAACACTTGTTTAGTATCAAAAATTACAGATTTGGTTGTCAATAATGGGTAGAATTGGTGAATGTTACACGTGTGTAAAGTGATCACTTAAGCCACCCGATGACAGTCGTCAGCCCCGTAAATGCCCAGACTTCCATATTCTTCTTCATCTTTGATGAGATGTCAAAAAATAATATGAAAATAACTCCTGTAATTGGAGATAATCCAGATTTTGTGAACAAGTATTTGGACACACTCAAAATGTTGTGAAAAAACTACAGATGTTTTCACCTGTAGATGAAAACATTTGTAGTTTTCGGAACTTGTCGTGTGTAATGAAATAAACTCAAGTTAATAATAATAAGTTATAAGTTGTATTATACGAGTGTTTTAAAAAAAATCTACTTGTCATTTCACAAAGTAAATGCCAAATCCATAAATACTACGAATTTTAATATTTGGTAAATTATTTTATTGAAAAGTTAGCGGTTCGATTTTTTTTGTTAAATTTGTATGCACATGTTAATTTTTCTTGTTTCTTCTGAACAACAGATTTTATCCTATAGCGGCAATGTAACTAAATTCTCATTATTTTATAAATAAATAAATAAATAAATATGTATAAATATATATATATATATATATATATATATATATATATATATATATATATATATATATATATATATATATATATATATATATATATATATATATATATATTTATATATATATATATATATATATATATATATATATATATATATATATATATATATATATATATATATATATATATATATATATATATATATATATATATATATATATATATATATATATATATATATATATATATATATATATACATGTATATATAAATATATATATATATATATATATATATATATATATATATATATATATATATATATATATATATATATATATATATATATATATATATATATATATATATATATATATATATATATATATATATATATATATATATATATATATATGTATATATATATACACACACACACACACACACACAAAAATACATATATAATAGTGAGCGTTACACTTGTGTATAATGTGAACACTTAAGCCAGCCATTTGCGAGGTCTTACGTAACCCTTTGTTGGTCAGACGTACAGTGGAATCTTGGAATCTTTATCCCATAACGAGTAATTCGCATAGCGAGCAAAAAAAAGGAAAAAATTGCTCCTTTGACGAGCGAAATTTCGCATAGCGAGTTACAGAAAAAGGTATGTCCCCTTTTCACGACATTAACTTGTGAGCCGGGATTTCTGCGCCAGTTAAACAAATAATGTTTCACGTAACGAGTGTTTTGCTTAACGAGTAAGATTCCAGAACGAATAATGCTCATTATGAGGGGTTCCACTGTATGTGTATTTGTTGGTACACATCATATTTCTCATACTGAAAGAGTGTGTTGTACTACTATTTTTATAAGGTTATATTTAAATATGTAGATAACAACTTTTTAAATATCTTTGAGATAAAGTCGTTATAATTAGACAATCTGATAAAACTGAAGTATAAGCTCAAGATAAAACTTACTATTTGTTAAATGTTTAATTAATATTTAAATTAAAACCCAAAGCGTTAATGACGGTGTAATTTACTTATTCAAATTTCTATCCACGCCATCTTATAATATAATCCCCCCATTTTTGATTGATATAAATAATATTCAGCCTAAAAGTTCTGATGGAAAAACTTTTATAGAGATATTAAGATTTATCCGTCAAATCAATTACTCTCTTAACCCTAATTATAATATTAATGAAATTTAATGGTGAGGTGATATGATTGGATATTAGGATATTTTTGGGAAAACGATTTGTGTCAATCGATCACTGTATTGTTATATTTACCAACGTACATTATTTGTATACAAGACCGCGTAGTGTTTTTTTTTTTAACTTTAATATTTATTAATATTATCCTGAAAAGGTACGTGAGAAATTGAGGTCCAGAAAAATTACGAAATGATATCATTGAAATTATTTTTAAATTTTTATATATTTAAATTTTAAATTTTATGTAATATTTTATTTTTATTTTTAAATGTATATTAATTGCTAGCGCACAGGTTAAGGGTTGACAAAATCAAAAAAAAATCATGTGTGAGAAGATGCATGAACGTGGAAGAGGCAAAGAATGTTTGCAAAGACAAAGTGGTGTGGCGTTCTATTCTCTCTAACTACCCCTGCGGTGAAGCGGCGTGACAGCTAGTTAGTTAGTTAGCTAATGGCGAAAGTAAATGTTAACGTTTTTTAACATTAAATATTTCAAACCTAGAAATTTATTACTTGAAATTAAAAAAAATATATTCTGCTTTTATTCACCCCTTTTTAACTATTTTTAATTAATGTGAATTTATGTTTTGCATGTTTTCCTCTCAATCACGGGTTAAACATATTTTTAAACTCGCAAAAAATACACGAGAATTTTAAACATACATTTATTATATACGTTAAAATTCTAAATATTCCGGAATCAAATCATTACGGGTTGAGCCGTAGGCACTTACATATATGAAGGTACTCCCGCGTTTATAATATTGACCGGAACTGCTCGTGATTGCCCTATCGTGTGTATTAATGGTCCACTCAGAAACAGCCTGCGTCTGATGAAGTGGATAAACTCTTTCAGAAGTGAGTGTAATACGAAACTCTATAATGTTAAACCAACATCCGTATACTAATGCTCAAAGTTTAGTGGTATAAACATATGTTAATATGGTGTAATATAATACGCATGAAAACTACATTTAGGGGGTAGTTAAGAAAATGAAGATGGAATGTTATAGGTGTCTCGAATTGAGATGAATAATCTTTTGTTGTACTTAAAAGAAGATGGATGTCTGAGCATTCCAGAGCTGACAACTTGGCATTTGGCTGGCTTAAGAGAATATATACACTTGTGTAATATTCACCATTTTACCATTGGACATCCATATCACATTAATTTTTGGATCTCGTATGTATGCAATGGTCTTGGAATTATTAAACATGCGAGTATAATGTATATATTTGTGTATTTACATATATAAATATATATATATATATATATATATGTATATGTATATATATATATATATATATATATATATATATATATATATATATATATATATATATATATATATATATATATATATATATATATATATATATATATATATATATATATATATATATATATATATATATATATATATATATAGATTTATATTATCCACTGACACTTCGTGATGGAATTGCATTTTTAATTTATTTTTAGATTAAAACCAATATTTTTAGCTTTTCCACTTTTTTTATATATATATATATATATATATATATATATATATATATATATATATATATATATATATATATATATATATATATATATATATATATATATATATATATATATATATATATATATATATATATATATATATATATATATATATATATATATATATATATATAGTCTTCTAGAATACACAAAAAAAATATTACATTCTTCATATTATTAATATTCAAAGCATTTAATTTGCGGTTAATAATTTTTACTAACATTTTTGTAAAAAAGTAAATATTAAATAAGGAATAAATACGTAACACTATTTCATAAAGGCGGACAAAATGTTGATATTTTATTATTATTTTTTATATTATACAGTGTTTATTCTCAATAAAAAGTCAATATTTATTTGTATTTATTAAATACAAAATACAGAATACTCGTACAAAAGAGAAACTAAGAAAAAGCTAGCCTAAATAATGCCAGGAAAAAATGCAACCTCCAGACTTATTTCAAAGTCATTAAATTTGATAAAAATTATAAATTACGCTGTCATATCGTAGTCATACAAGAGAAAGTGACCAAGTGCATTGTTTTACAAAAACGTGATCATTGACTATTTGATATATTACTAGCTTAATATTGCCCAGAAAAAATCCCAAAGGATTTTAAACATGAAGTATAATATATTGGAAGCATAAAAAATGACTAACTGCATTGATATTTATTTTCTTGCCAAGTAAAAGTGACTTAAATGGCCCTCCTGAACATTTTACGTTTTGTCAGTTGGTCACTTTCTCCTGTACGACTACGATATACGTGTAAAGGGTGTTTTATCAACAATGAAAACATGGTGACAGAAGACCTCGGGGCTATCGAAACAACACTCATGTATATGGTATTTAGCGATATTTCCAGGGTAGGGCAATCGATGCTCTGGCATGTCCAGGCAATCAAATTTTCCTAATAATTTCATTATTTTCGCTGAACAAATTACATTCGGCTCGTGATCTTTTTTAATAAATGTAGGTACCTGACATATCCCCAAAAAACACATCCAAATGTTTTAAAAGAATAATTCAAAATTGTCCTACCACCTTACTATACCTCCAAACTAACCCCCTTTTATCTCAAATCATCTCACATCTGTAACATTATAATTTAGATTATTTAGTAATCACATATATGTGTATGTGTGTATACGTATATATATATATATGTGTAGTTACGTGTGAAAGGGATCCGAAATAGTGTCAATGAATAATGGTTGAGTGGGAATGCGATGATTGACCATTTTCTGTAAATGTCTTTGCACTGTTTCGTGTCTGTCTGCCGTGCTGGTCGGGGTTGTGGGCGTCTGTGTACCGGCCAACGTCGAGTCGTAATCGGATCTAGCTGACTAATTGAACTAAACACTAATCAATTTCACTGCCTACACTGAGGAACTTCTAGAAAATTTGGTGATAGACTTACAATCTTGTATTTATTTAGATTGGCAGTGACAGGTATATTGAAAGCTTTTAAATGTAAATTCACAGTAAAATCGGGAGACAATTTTATATTGTTTCACATTTTCAATAAATTTCGCAACTTAGTTTAAAAAAAATGCTTAGCAAGAGCAGATCTGTCAGGAAGCCTAGATGATCAGATCTGGGCATGCGGTGGGACAACTTTCAATATAATCACATGAGGAGTAAGAAAATTCTGCGGTACGAATTGAAACACGTGTCGTATAAATTAATTGTTGGGATGTAAATTGGAAAGAAATTCTTGAATATAAAATGGAATGCCAGTTCGTCTGATGTCTAAAATAGCACATACTTTTTCTGATGAAAAATAAATATTTTATCTTCAGACCATGAGCAAATCATGAATAATATTCAAACTTTAATGATTATTTCAAGGTATTTCCCGAAATTTCTGTACAGGTTTTCGTACTAATTTTGAAGGTGGAAAATTAATATATTAATAACTTATAAAACTTCCAAGAATTTGAGAAGTGTGGTTGTCAATCATGAGTAGAATTGTTGAATGTTATAAGTGTGTAAAGTGATCACTTAAATCAGCCTTTGATGGTCGTAAGCCTTGTAAATGCCCAGAATTCCATATTCTTCTTCATCTGTATTCAGATTTCAAATTTTTTATACGTTAGACTCATTTATTCCTTTGCAAAATTCGAACTCGGATTATTTTACATACTAGAAAACGCCTAAAAAACTGAATTTTTATGCAGCTTATGCTTTGACATTTATTTTACTAACAACATTTTCAGTGTATAAAATACTAATTCGTGAATCTTAATTTCTCCACTTAATTATATTATACAATTAATGACATTGTATTAAACGAGAGGTTATTTTCCATATTAGACATTTATGTTGAGATATCAAAAATGTACTCATTAGCTTTGGTAACTCACTAGTATTTGGACACACTTCAATGTTAATAATAAATAATAATACAACCCTTATCCGCACCCCAATGGTGCATAGGGCACTGCGTCATATAAACGCAGTGTTATCTTGATCGTTTACACATGAAAGAAAGGTGATCAGCCCTCCGCTTCAGGTACCAGTCCAGGGTAATATTGAATAAATATTACAGTGAAAAATCACTCAATATTTATTTTACCCGCCCTGGGAATCGAACCTGGATCCTCCAGAACGGTAGCCGAGCGTGCTGACCATTACACTACGGAGGTGGATAAAATTTGTCCTTAAATGTTATATAAATATAATTCATATTTGAAGCAATAACTTTGTGATTTTCCATTTCATAACTTAAAAAACTTTGTTTTTAAATCACTAAAAATATTTTCTTATGACTTAATTATAATGTCTACCGGTTTCAAAGCTAACCGGTAGACATTATTTTTAAGTTATATTAAATGTTTATGGTGATTTAAAAACAAAGTTATATTTAAATTGTACAATACCTACTTAATGGAGAAACCTACATTTGTCAACTAATTTTGGACATTTTATTAAAAATAAACATTTGAATATACTACTTTAATGAGTTTTATTTATATTTACGACTAATTTCGAAAACGACAGATGTTTTTATCTTCTGGTACAAATTAAAAATAAAAAAAATAAAAATTTTTGTACCAGAAGATGAAAACATCTGTAGTTTTCGAAACTAGTCGTAAATATAAATAAAACTCATTAAAGTGGTAGATTCAAGTGTTTAATTTTAATAAAATAATCATGTCATTCCACAAAGTTAATGGCGATTTAATAAATAATATAATTTTGGACACACTAAAATGTTTTATAAATGTTTATTTGGAATCAATGATTAAAGAAAACACTTGTTTTTTACCACTTGAGTTTTATTATAGACCACATGTTTCAGAAGTTAAACTTCCATCATTCAGGTCTGTATAGTAACTAAAATATTATTTAATTTGGAATCGTTATGCTCATTGAATTGAGGATTTATTTGATTTTCTTCTGTAGGTATCTTGGGTGAGGCGTAAAGTGGGCGAGACGCCGCTCTTGCTGACAGTCGGCGCCCAAACGTACACGGGAGACTCTCGGTACACGGTGCAGTTCCGCTACCCGGGCAACTGGAGGCTGCAGCTGAGGGACGCCAACCGCTCCGACGAGGGGCTGTACGAGTGCCAGCTCAGCACACACCCTCCCAGAGTCATCAGCGTCTACCTTCACGTCAATAGTAAGTCAACTGTGAAATAACATGTCTTTCTTTACAACGTTTTGAGTGTATCCAAATACTTGTTCACAAAATCTGGATGATCTCCAATTACAGGAGTTATTTTTTTATTCATATTCAGGATTCGGACCTCACATACTAATAAAAAAGCTTCTTTACATCTCACCAATAGATGTCTCTAGTGAAGTTCTAGTGATTCAAGAACAAGGTTTCTAAATTGGTTCATTTATATAGAACTTCCAAGAATTTTAATAGTGTGGATGTCAACAATGAGTAGAATTGGTGAATGTAACACGTGTGTAAAGTGATCACTTAAACCAGCCTATGACGGTCGTCAGCCTCATAAATACCCAGACTTCCATATTCTTCTTCATCTTTGATGAGATGTCAAAAAATAGTATGTCATTCTTAAAACCTTCAGGAAAAATATGTACAATTCTTCATGAAATACCTTAAATTCTAGGACACTGAAAAGATATTTTTAGCCTGAAAATATGATTTTCAAATTTTATTGTACATGTTTGTTAGACTAATTTTTATTTGCAGTGTTACGAGTGTGGCTTTTATTTCAACCACAGTTGTAGCCGACGAAGTAAAGTGTAGTTGAACATTCGAAATCTAAATAATGTGTTTTTTAAACATGTGTGCAATGGTGAATATTACACAATGTATAAAGTGATCACCAAAAATAGTTCAATGACAATTCGTAAGCCTTGTAAATGCCTAGACCCCGATAGTCCCACCTCAAATAGACTTCATCCTTTTTGAGATATCAATACAATACTTGAAATATATCTTAAAAAATCATTGCATATCTTGATTCTTAAAGATAATATCAATTGTGAAAATTTTGTCAATTATTATTTATAAATTCAGTCGAGATTGGAGATAATAACGGAAAAATTCGAGAAGCAATAAGCGTAAATGAAATTCTTGAAAATGTGAAATTAATTAATAAAATTACCCCCCTCAATAGGCAGTTTAATAGACCGGAGTAAAAAGTTTTATTTGAAAATTAATAAAACGAAGAAATTCGAGAAGATTATTTGCCTTTGAAATTTGTACTAAAAATTCTTACGAAAATGAGAATTGTAATATCAACAGGGAAGTTCAAGAGTTCGAGTTTCCTGTACAAAAGAAGATGATAAGAATGATAAGAATGGCATCTCATAAAGGTGAGAAGTTTTTTTTCTCAGCAATATGTAGGAAAATAATGTTTGAGTATAAAGGAAAGAGACAAGTAAGAAATCATTGGAAATGTACAAGGACGAATGGGAATGTCAAGAGGCCGATGTCCAATCAAACGAACCGCCATAGTCGAGGCATGACTGGAGCCTTATTGGATGTCGACCATAACAATATCAAGGATTACGAGAAATGGAGACAGTTCGCGATGTAGAAATGTAATAGAGAGAGAGAGAGAGAGAAGGAAAGAGTATGAGAGAGATCTTTAAAGACCCAAATTAACCGATCAATTTTTACAAATCATACACCTAAGTAACTTCACTGCTAACTTAGAATCTTTGAAATGTATAAACTCATGCCTCTAGCGAGATAGCGAGTGTTTTTGCCTAGAATTTTCACTCATGAATTACATGAAATTATAGTAACTTTAAACATAAAGAGTAAATCCACTCACAAGTAGGCATAGGCTATGAAACTTTTAAAGTTGAAGCCTGAGTAGGGACATGATAAACGGTGTTGCATAAGCCGTAGCTAGATTTCAGAGTCACTTGGACGTTAGGTAATTCAAAAAAATCAATTTTTACAACAAGAATAATTTATGTAGGTGAAAAATGTTTAAATTTGGTACTTGAATATTTTGCTTTTCTGTTCTGAAATGTGCGTATGAGGGGTGTACTAATGGTTAGATTTTACTCAGTCACCCAAAGGGGATATGATTCGTAAAAAGTTTTTGGTTCATATTTCTTTCCAACTAATTTTTTAAAATATTTTATATTTGAAGCACTAACTTTGTTATTTTCCATTTTATAATTATTATAAATAAATTTAAAATTATTATTTTTAAATATTTTCACTATAATAGTGATTTTGAAACAAAGTTACATTTTAATTTTAAAATGTTTTTTTATTATTTCAAACAAATCATAAGCTTTAGTAACGACTTGTTTGAAGAATGTCATATAGATTTTATACGTCTGATAATGTTGGTAACGACAAAACCTAGTGACTGATCAAATAAATTAAATTCGCAAAATGCTATGGAGTCTTAAAAGTTTATATAATCGTGATTAAGTTCAGTTGTTTAATTCAATCGCTCGTGTCTTGCGCCCATTACCTAATTTTATTATTTATAAAATGAATCATTTTTAAACTCTTAAGATAAGTCACTTTTGTAGAAGTTATCAGATTATCCTATTAAAAAGATAACGTTTTAATTAAAAAGCCTCCCCATCCTAATAGAAATAAATATATTCTCGTTTTGCCTTAATTATTTCTCAAATAATACCTAAAAGTGTCCCTTATTTTATTAAAAAAAAACCACGTTATGAATGTGATCAAAGTTGATTAAATGCATCAAAAATACGATCTCTCAGACGAATGTGCAGCAAAGCGATGTTTGATAGATTATTAAATGGTGAAATAAGGAAAGAATGCAAAACTGAGATAAGCATTGTCTATAAAATTAGAAAAGTTGTGTTGAGTTGGTTTAGGCATGTCGAAAAAATGAATAAGGGAAGAACGGTAAAACAAACTTATGAGACAAATGTAATTGGAAAAAAGAACTGAGGAAGACCGAGAAAAACTTGCCATGAACATGTATGTCAAATGCTTGAAAGCGATCAGGTTAGAAGTCGAAATAATCGGCATGTATGTGTGTACGAATGAGAAACGCATGAATGTGGAAGAGGCGAAGAATGTTTACAAATACAGAGTGTTTTGGCATTCTATTTTCTTTGCCTATCCCTGCGAGGAAGCGGCGTGATGGAAGTTATCTACATTACGATGTATTTTGATATTTTAAGACTTGTGAAGAAATGCTGATAAAATATATATTTTTTTTATAATGATAACTGATTTATGTATGCAATCTACGTAAATTCGGTTATAAAGTCAGTCTACCTAATACGCAACATTGAAAATAAAATATTTTTTTCGTGATACTATTTTAAAAAAGAGTATCACAATTTTTTTTATTTAAGAAGAATTCCGAAATTTTGACTGGAAGATTGCACCACGGTATAAAATGAGCCAAAAAACGAACCGATCTACATTGTAACCGAGTTATACAAAAAAAAACAAATCATTCACCCTTTATTATAAAGGAGAAAAAAAATCTACGTTCAAGAATACTTTTTTTACTTCCTTTTGTGTCGTGTTCGCCTAAATCGTATAGGTACATACTTGGCTAGAATTATATTCAATTTCGGATTTGAGAAAATTGTAATAAAAGTTTTAGGTACCTACCCCAATATAAATAACCTGAAGTAATTTTCATAATTCGAACGAACAAATATAATAACCAGGTAGGTACTTCGAAACGATAAAAATAACTTTATCTATGGCAGAGAGAATCTTAAAGTAACGGATTAATTCAGGAGATCGTTTTTACGAGTAATAAGCTTCTCACTGTTTCAAGGGCCAATCCATCATTACGGAATAAAAACACGACTTGAAAAGGCTAACTCTCCATGAACTATTGTTTGACGCCAATCGCCATTAATTCGTTATTCGAGTGTAGTAAAAATATACGATCGAACGGTAAAGAAATTATATTGCGTAGGTACCTGGTTCAAGTAATGAAAAAGAAAGAAGTATTTTATACGACTTAAAATTTTATAATTTTAGCAAATAAAAAACCGAATCAGTGATTCATACTGAAGTTTTTTATAAGATGGTACCATTGGTAAAAAGAAAATGTGAATCGAAAATTGATTGTTATCATTTTTAAAAATTGTCATTCTCTGCCAAGTTAAAAAATTATCGTTTTTTATACCAGCATTAGCTATACCTATCCAGCTAAGCATTGTTGTGGCTTCGTCGTGATAAATGGAAAGGAAATAAAATAGAAAACACACACCTCTCATAAAATGAAAAATAATTCAGTTTTTTATTTTATTTTTATTTTATTTGACCAGTGACCGAGCTTCGCCGTTACCGCCATCGTCAGAGTGGTAAAATAAAATAAATGTGCGAAAATCTATATTGTTGTTGTTTTATTATATAAAATAAAATTCTACAAAGAAATGTCAGTACAAACTATAAAATCTAACGTTACAACGTTTGCTTTAAATTCAGTTTTGTTCCAAATACAATGTGGAAAAAATGCGTTCTGTTTAATGAACGTAAATCATACCTCCTTTCTATCAAACAGGATACGATTTTAAAAATTTGAAATTGGATAAAAACCCGATATATAAACGAAGTGATATTTTACATGAAAACTTTCATTATGTGAATTATTCATAGTTTTACAGAAACCACCACGAACATGTACACTTTAACTCTTGAAAGTTTCATCGCAATCGGTTGAATAGTATAGAAGTCTACTGAGAACATACATATTTACAAATATACAAACATTCATTTTTATCGATAATGCATATCTCAGCTTTGGATTCTTTCCTTATATCACCGTTCAAACATCTTTCATACATCGTTTTATTGCACATTCGTGTAAAAGATTGCATTTTAACGGCAGGCACCGTGGCGTAGTTGGGTAGACGCTCGACTACAAAATTGGCGTCGCGAGTTCAATTTTGTGAAATACATTCAATAAATATTTATATTTAATTGGTCTTAGTGTTTGAGATGCATTTTCACATTTAACATTCCCTATTCTTACTATCCTACCCGCAGACAAGCCTCTAAAATTAGAGGTTTTGCGGGTTATCCTTTTTTTTTTAAATAATGGTCGGGAAACTTATTAGCCAAACACATTACAAAAATCAAAATTTTCTTAGAAGTTAAATCATTATGCAATTCTAGTAAACCTTTTTTTATAATTTTTGACCTTTAGTAAATTACGGGCAGAGGCGTGCATTCAATAAAGGCATAGAAACAGTGCCTACCTTGGATTACTTGCGTTCTATATAAAAACGCGACTTGTGCCTTCTATGCCTTATCCTTACCAAACTCTACTGCTTAACCTGATTAAAAAGTCTGCATTTAGTTTACCTCCATCTTTCTTTTGCCAATTCCATGGTTTCTCTCTAAACATTATACATTATTTTTGTACGAGTATTTCATATAATTTTGACGTTTCCTGAATGATGACGATGCCAGTTACCTCCAAGGTTCTAGTAAGTACAGAATGGGCTCATACCACAAATAAAATTATTGCAATAATTAATTTTCAAGGAGCAAGGCTGAAATTGTGGTAGGCACTTAAACACATGTAATAGATTTTGCGTGGCATAATTTCTAAGCAAACCACTATTGTACAATAATAATATTATTATTCCTAATAAACGTTTGTCATCAAGCGAGGAATGGGTAATGGAGGAACGTTTACTTACCCTTAGTTTGTAGTTTGTCGAGAATAGTGCCTGAACAAATAGATTTTGAGATAATACATCTGTTTTGTCAAATTTCAGTACGACTAAAATTTCATTAACAATGTATATATATATATATATATATATATATATATATATATATATATATATATATATATATATATATATATATATATATATATATATATATATATATATATATATATATATATATATATATATATATATATATATATATATATATATATATATATATATATATATATATATATATATCTATATATGTATATATATATATATATATATATATATATATATATATATATATATATATATATATATATATATATATATATATATGTATATATATATATAAATCTATATTTATATATATATTTTTATAAATACAAAAACATATATATTCTCCTTTTTCAAATCCTTATCTACACCTGATGGTGCATAGGGCACTCCGTCATATTGACGCAGTGTTACCTTGATTGTTACTTACATGAAGGCAAGGTGATAAGCCCTCCGCTTCAGGTACCCGCCTAGTGTAGTATTGAATTAATACTAGAGTGAAAAGATCACTAATATTTCTTACCTTATAGATTCTTTTTCTCTTATTTGAAACCAAGGGATTGGTTTCAAACCCTCTTCGGAAACCCTCTTTTCTCCTGTATAGGAGGTACAGCCCATTTCGTGGCAAATTTGATCAAGATAATCCCTGCGAAGACGCCCTCAGCCAATCAATCCCTCAATCATTCCCTAATGAATGTATGGTAATTTACAAATTATCAGATAAGGGATTATTTAATCTACGGATGTACGGACATATCAATATTACTGGTGTCCCAACTTGAGATCAAAAATGAATTGTTTTTAAGAAAAAATATGGACCAAGTCTGGGGCCTGTGACCTGGCACTTTAAACTCTTTTGAAACGTTCACCTTTTTGCCCATTATTGAATATCCGTAGTGCATTAATATCTGAAACTGGGATATATGCAATGCTGGTGGATTCTTATCACATATTATTTCTTATTTCATATAATTGGAAGTACGGCTGGTTGTGGCGCCATCAGTGGAGAAATAAAAAAAAACACATATTTGTATGTCTATACAGTGAAACCTCTATCTATCGTTCCTCGAATAATCGTTTTCCTGGATGTGTCGTTTATTTCTTCTATCCCGAATTAATTTTATACTGAACTAAACCGCATAGATCGTTTCTCTATCACCATTTACCGCATTTATCGTTCGAATTAAGCTGCATATTTGACACATGTTGTCTGTTTTTTTTGCATTCTTTTCAATTTTCTTACATTCAACGGAAACGTATGGGATATAATCCATCAATAGTTTGTGTAACCGATAGCAGGAGAGGTCGATATTGATAAAAAGGAGCCGCTGCCTGTACCTGCATTTCCAGAAGCATGCACACTCTTTGAAAGAAAATTTTCCACAACGCACATTCAATAACTGATGCTGTAAAAAATACTGTTTTTAAAGCCGAAAATATACTATTGACTTACGAAAATAAAACAGTTAAAAAACAAATTTTGATCAATAAACTTTTTAAATTCTTTTCAGGTTTGTATTTTAAAAAAAAAAATTCATTCGCATCTGAAATCTGTATTCATCTTAGAATTTTAGCCTACGAATGGTTATGCAGATTGGGAGGACGGTGTCTTTACTCGGTCGTATCTACTTGCGTATTGACTTCTTAATCCCGCATTCATTGTTTATTTTAATAGTTCCCTTTAAAAACACATTTATTAATATATATATATATATATATATATATATATATATATATATATATATATATATATATATATATATATATATATATATATATATATATATATATATATATATATATATATATATATATATATATATATATATATATATATATATAAATATATATATATATAAATATATATATATATATATATATATATATATATATATATATATATATATATATATATATATATATATATATATATATATATATATATATATATATTTATATAAACATAGATTTAAACCTTTAGTTATTACATAACTTATGTTGAGACACCTATAATATGAATAAAGGTCATTCAAAATTGTCAGTCGACATTGATATCGTAGTGTGTCCTCGTTTCATACAATTTGTCACTGACTTGAGCTTTGATCTTTCCCCTTTCTCCCTTTTCTCCCTCCCGTCCCTCTTCCAGGTATTTTAACAAATGGGGAATTCGGTAACCGGAACAGTACATTAATTTGTTTTGTTATATACCAGATATGTTAGATGTAACTGATATGTTAAATTCCTTAGTAAATATATTTAAATGTATATACTAAAGACAAATTATATGTTTAAAGTAAAATGAGGGTTTCTGTAAGGTATGATATACCTTACAGAACCGATAGGTTATGTATTACTCGTATTGGGTATGCGTATAGATGCTTACTAAGATATTTCATTCCTTTTTTGTCATTCATCAGGCTTTGCAAGGCTGAGATAATAAGCATTATCGATTAAATTAAGAAAGTTGTGTTGAGATGGTTTGGACATGAGGAACGAATGAGTGAGAAAAAAACTAAGGTAAATGTTGTTGGAAATAAAGCAGAAGAAGACCGAGGAAAACTTGATACGGTCAGGTTTATCAAATACTTAAAAAAAAGCGGCCGGGTCAGGAGTCGAAATAATCGGCGGATATGTATGAAGATTTGCGAGATGTGGAAGAGGCGAAGAATGTTTGCATAGACAGTGGTATGGTGTTTTATTCTCTTTGCCTACCCCAGCAAGAAAGCGGCGTGATGGTAAGTTCGTCTACTCTTGAGTAGAGGACTATTACAAAATTAGATCATTAAAACCCCTTCATTGAGAACACAAGAATAGTTCGGTAAAATATTAAAACTTTAATAAACTCCACGCTTGGAGTTAATGTTTCTTAAAAGAGGCTATTTACATTAATACGTATTTAATTATAAGCAGTGGAACCTCTCTAAACGAACACCCGTCATAACAAGAAATTCGCAAAAGAAGCAATTTTTTTGTAAGTTCTACAAATATGAACCATTGTTGAAACATTGTTCTTGAATCACTATAACTTCAATAGAGACATCTATTGGTGAGATGAAAATAAGCTTCTTATTTGGCAGAAACTCTTATATTAGTATGTGAGGTCCGAATCCTGGATTATAATCATACACATGAGAAGCGCGAGAAAATATCATTTAAATTTTTATTAAATAAGCGTATAATTTTACCACATAATTCATTTACAACATTTTGAGTGTGTCCAAATACTTGTTCACCAAATCTGGGTTATCTCTACGTATACGTATGTATATATCTTCCTCTTATGTGTACGTATGGATATACTTTCCTCTTTTTCGTCATGAGCCCTCTGTCTTCTCAATGCTGGTTATAGGCCTCTTCCCCTTCTTTCCATTTCATTTGGTCGGTTGTTTGCACCCAGTTTCTACCCCCACAACAACTATGTCGTCGGACCATCTCTTTTGGGATATTCCGACACCTCTTTCTCCCAAAGTCTCCGTCGTAAAATTTTTGGTATAAATATACAGACACCTATAGAACGAGTATACCTTGTTGCAGCGCTGAACGTGGCGATCGTGGACGAGGCGGGCGCGCCGCTGCGCGAGCAGTACTACGAGGCGGGCTCCACGCTGGCGCTGCGCTGCGAGGTGCGCGGCGCGGCCAGCCGGCCCGTGGCCAGCGTGTGGTGGCTGCACGGCGCGCGCGCGCTGCACCGCGACTGCTCGCGCGGCGGCGTGGGCGTGCGCACCGAGGCGGGCCCGGCCGGCGCCGACAGCTCGCTGCGCGTGTCGCGCCTGGCGCCCGCCGACGCGGGCAACTACACGTGCGCGCTGCCCGACGCGCCGCACCGCTCCTACACCGTGCTCGTGCATGTCCTAAACGGTAACTTAACTTAACTCAAACCAACCTTTTCTTCATCTTGGCTCCATTACAACTCCTTCTCAGTCTTTGCAGACTGCTTTGTAGACTGCTGGGGTCAGCTTTCTTCATCCTCAGGCTGTAGGTCTTTCTGTGTTGGACAATGTCACCTAGGTCATGCCTCCGTACCATATATTATTTCTGCACCATCCATGAATCGTTTAGTCTTAAGTTTAACCGATTTTTCTTCTTCCCGGCTCCATTACTCCAACTCAGACTTATTACTCGTATTTCAATTTCTTACTTCTTCTGTGAGCCTAAGTGGCTTATTATTAGAAATAAGTATCAAATATTGTGTTATTATATATTAAGTTCTAGGACAAATTTTAGGAAAAAATTTAATAAGTTTAATAACACATAACACTAATTATTTATTGAGGAAATCACGAAATCACAATTTCTAGAAGAGTTTCTAGAATAGTTATTATGATACACCTCGTAAAGTATATAATAAATTCATAAAAATGTATCCAGGATATAAATCATCAATCAATATATATTCAAATAAATTACTGGAAAAATAAAAGAAGAATATTAAAAATGTTATAATGTTTTAAGTATTTATAGTATAACCGCTGTACTATATTGTCATACTAACATAATTAGTATGCCGTTTTGAAAACTATTAGAGTGCAGGATTATTGACCAAGATTCAACATAATTTTCAGCTGGCGAAGATGCAAAGTTTCGGAATGATATTTGTTTCTTGCAACTGAAATTCCAACCATTTGCTGGTAATTTCTAGTCTAATCTAGTCAGTAGTTGATAAGAAAAATAATTTTAAAATATATTGTAAAGGAGAAGTGGGCTAATATATGTATATTAATGGTTTTTCATAAAAGGTTTTTAAAACTTAAAGCTGATCAAGTATTTCAAACACTTGATAGTGGACAGTTCAGACGTCGGAATAATCGACGGGTATGTGTGAGGAGATGCAAGAATGTGGAAGAAGCGAAGGTTGTTTTGTAGAAACAGATTAGTATGGCATTCTATTATCTCTGTTTACCCCTGCGGAGAAGAAGCGTGATGGTTAGTTAATTTAAACCAAAAGCTTAAAAATGAAACGAAACATAATGTTTGCCATCTTTTTCTTAATAATATGATAATAACATTAATTAAAACTTATTTTAGCTTGGCTAGACAACACTTATTAAGCTTTGATTTGTTGACATACCACAGAATTGTAAGAACTTTAATACTTTTATAAAATTATTAACGATTTTTTTTAATGAGAACAATAATGGGAAGAAAATGACGCGAAAAAAAGATACACAAATAAAAAAACAGTATTATTTAGTACTGGAGAGATGATGTAAGAAAGATTAGCTCGCCAATGCTTGCTATCCCAAAATTACTCTCCAATGCTACCACTTTTATAAATTAACATTTTTAATCCTTTAAATAATAAATTACAAACAGAAAAAAATATGTACATGTTAAATGATAATTTTGAGTTAAACTGCCGAATGGACATATAACAGAAAACCTTATGAAGTTTTCCCGGAATGCCTAAATATACAACATTTGAAAATTTGAATGTTTTATTGTTAACCCTATGTTTCATACATGATGAATGATTTAAAGGAGCTTTCATAATTATCAATTCAATTTACTCAGCTAAGTCAATCCAGAATCCTAAAGCGAATCTGCAAAACTTGGTTAAAATGCTCAAAGCATAACCTGTAAAATATATGTATGTAGAACTGTATAGAAATCAGACAACAGATATATTTAACACAATAATATCATACATTTTAAATCAAGAAATGTCATGATGGCTCAAAAACAAAAGATACGTTTTCAAAAGAAGAGTCAAAAATATATTTGATGAATTTAATGATTAGGAAGATACCATGTGTTACAAACCAGATTTTCTCTCGTATTTAGTAGATTGAACCTTTAGCCCTGTTTGATTTTCTTATTTAAACTTATTTCATGAAACTAGAATTTTCGCAGTTACAACCATTATACCGACGTACGAATAGATTACAGTGAGGCCAATTAACACTATTTATGACCGTAATTAAGCGTCCAAGATAATGTTTTGTTATTTGTGTATGTAAAATGATTTACTGGGAAAACTTTACAACGTTATTACAGATCTGACTCTACATTAGTAAATACGTGTTTAATGTTTTTTATTTAAAAGGGAAAAAAAACGTTTCAGTTTCCAATTAAACATTGTCAACATTGAATATAAAGCAATATATCTATACTTTAAATATAATTGTAGCTTGAATTGTTAACCCCTCTGGGCTAGAAATATGAAAAACATGGTCCTTTCAGAAAAAATAAATTTTTTTCACTGTAAACATTAAATGGGGTATACTCTGTGCTACTATCAACGTGTTCTTTCTCTACAGGGGTAGGCAGAGAGAATGGAACGCCACACTCGTCTGTCCTGACATACACTTCCTTCATAAGCTAATTCCACCATAAAGTCTAATCTTCATATGAGCTTAGATAATAAATTATTTTTACTATTATTTTTTTTCAGAAAGCCTGGCTGAACTGCAGCAAGGGTCATGCAACGAGGGACCGAAATCACTCTTTATTCTTTTGGCAGCTGCTCTGGCGCTCGCATTCTCTTTTGTACTGGATGCTCCCAGTTGAGTTCATCTGCTATAGTAATCTGGTAAAAATCTAAAACTATTAGTTACCTACTATTCGTACGACGAATATAACTGAGGGTGTGAAATTATTTGTGGTTTTTATCGCCGCAGAAAATAAGTTTAATATAATGTTTGAAAATGAATAAAAACATATGTTTGTATTTGAACTAATTCCTTGTATTAATGATGTAAATAAATTATAACAAAGATATATCTACGAAGTTGTTTGTAATGAAGCGATTTTGATTACTATAAGTTTTACTTGTTGATTTTTGTACATCTTTATGAAAAAGCTTCTGATTTTATAAATATTAAAAAAATTTAAACAACACAAGTATAAATGAACAATTCCAATATTTACATACCTTTGCAATGAATCTGTCACAAATTACGTTGACTTATGTTTATAACCAGTTTATTTCAGTCGCTGTGTCAGATTTTCACGACACTAACCCTGCTGCGTTAGACGCCATCATATACGCATTTTCAACCTTGGGTTGTATAATGTAATAAAAACTTTTTATGAAAAAAAAATTAATCTAAAAAAAAGTTATTTTCTAAAATCAGTATTTTTCGACTGAGAACTAAAAAAAAATTACGCGATGAAAAAAATATGTTATAACTTCCTGTTTTGGACCTGAATCTTAATTAAAACTACCAATGACCCCATCTAATAATTACAACACAAAAAATAATACATTGTATTTTGTCCGCCTCCGTAGTGTAATGGTCAGCACGCTCGGCTACCGTCCTGGAGGTCCCGGGTTCGATTCCCAAGGGGGGTAAAAATAAATATAAGTGATTTTTTCACTGTAATATTTATTCAATATTACCATGGACTGGTACCTGAAGCGGAGGGCTGATCACCTTTCCTTCATGTGTAAAACAATCATGATAACACTGCGTTTATAAGACACAGTGCCCTATGCACCATTAGGGTGCGGATAAGGGTTTTATTATTATTCATGATATAAACGGTTCAAAGCGATTGGGATATAATGTTTATTTACGTCGAATTTTATTTGACATTAAAAAAAATGCATATAAATTTATTTTTACTTTTGATTAAGGATTCTGCTTATTCGAACACAGTATGACGATTGAAAAAAATATATTTTAATGAAAAAGTATCAACAGTTTAATGTTATGGCTCACCGAATTATATATAATAACGCTTCATTTGCCATACTGTTAATTTTCTAATCCAATAAACATATCGTAAATTCGATTCATTCAATAAACAGTAGATTTTGAATTCCAATAACTGCAAAATGTAGGACCTTTCAATTTAGATAAAAAAACAGATAAATCAGTTCACATGTTTTAATTTAAATTAAAATAAATAAATGAATTTGATAAAGATGAAGAAAACGGTTTGATTTTTTTTATTGGCACTATGTATAAATAATCATGCTAAAAGGAAAAGATAAATTGGTGTGTTATGTACATAAAAAGATGGTTTGATGTGTATTATATATGTGATGTTTATTTTAAACTATATGTACAGTACCTAATGTATCACTCATAACAATAATGTTAATTTGTGAATATCTATTTGCTATTAAACGAAATAAATTTTATAAAAAAATAGACGTTTTTTTGTTGTTGCAAGTAGTAAAAATTAATAACGATAAACCCAGAAAAAGAAGTGGAACAAATTAAAGGAGAATTTTCTTGTATAATAAACAATGATCATTGGTGAGTATGAAAGAATATTATCAATCACTTATATATTTGATACATGTACTATGGTAAAATGGTCTGGTATTATATTTTTAAATAAAATACAAATGAAATGATAGGGTTCCTTGTAAGGGTAGCCAAAACGTTGGTATGAGGTAATGTTACAAGCTTTAACTGAAAGGTACTAACACTGTTTTAAAAAAAAACAGAAAAAAATATCAAGACAATGCAAATTTTTCATTTTACCAAAAAAAAATTGAGATGCTGCTGAAAAATTAAAACCTTAGTGATCGGGGTCATAGACAAATTGTCAGATAATGTGACAGTTACTTGAGCCTACATTTACACAAAAGAACACAACTTCCGTAAAGTTGTTTGTGTATTTTCCGCCCTAAAAGCTGAAAAAAATATTCCAAGCGACCGAAATTTTCTTGAACACATTAAAGGAACTTCAAAAGCTTTTTGTATCGACGAATTTGTCCATTTTCAGGAGGTACCTACTCGACAAATAATTTACGTTTTAAAAATTCCGTTCACGGAACTCTTAAGAGAAATTGAATAAACATAGCATTATATGCTTTGCTTCATTGGATGTAATAAACTTACTAACATTTTATTTTGTAGAATAAACGTATTTCCAGAGATCGTACGGGCGAAATCAGGAAAGTATCACTTGTACAAACATATGATGCTGTGTGCTCGATATATGATACTTGGTTGACACACTTATTAGCGTATTACTATATTGTATTATAATATACATATATATATATATATATAAATATATATATATATATATATATATATATATATATATATATATATATATATATATATATATATATATATATATATATATATATATATATATATATATATATATATATATATATATATATATATATATATATATATATATATATATATGTAAATATATATATATATATATATATATATATATATATATATATATATATATATATATATATATATATATATATAAATATATATATATATATATATATATATATATATATAAATATATATATATATATATATATATATATATATATATATATATATATATATATATATATATATATATATATATATATATATATATATATATACAGTTTGTTTTATAAAAGTCTAATTCAGGACACCTTTTCAATTTATCATTTATCACTAATTTTTTCACCGATCGTGTCAAAATAATGTTGAAATTACTGGTCTTAATAATAAATCAAAGATGATTGTATCTTTTTCTTATGTATAAAAAAAATGCTTCGTGTCAGATTACAAACCTATAACATATCCATATCGCTCACTCCTTTCAACAACGTCATATGTCAAAAATCGTAAATTTTTAGTTGTGCATGTTTTCGGAACGCCCAGAAAATGTGCTATATCCCAGCAAAAGCGGCATATTTTTAACTTAATATTTACCCGCTACAGGGCAGAAAGTGTTGGTTTTTGCATTTTGAAGAAAATATATTGTTTAATTTTTTTTATTTTAATATTCTAAATATTTTTCAAATGGAGAAAAATCCTTCAGGTTTTACCTAAAAAGATCTGTTGCACAGAAAATTGTTCAATAAGTGGCTTGATAATTATTTTTAATACATTTCATTATATTTTTAAACATTAAAAACGATCTCCTGTAAAAATCAAGTTTTTTGATGTATGATGTTTTTGAAAGGAGTGAGCGAATTGTGTTTGATGTTCGATGCAAATTTTTAAAGTTATTTTAATGAAGAGGGTATTTCAATAATAAAGAGAATATGAAAAAATGCCACTGACGAAGTTTTATTACAAAAATCTGTTAATCTTTCAAATGAAAAAACATTTTTAAAATTCAATTAATAAATTAGTCTTTCATATGTAGAACGGAAATGTAACACAGTGTATATAGTAATCACTTAAATTAGTCCTGTAAATATCAAAAATTATTTTCTTTCTTCTAGTTATCTTTGTTGAGATATCTATATTTTTTGACATCGTTGGAGTTCTTAGAGTTCTTAGATATACCATGCATACATACAAAATAATTGTATGAGACAACTTTTGAGTTTATTAATGTAAGCATGTCTAGTTTCGAGAACAATTTTGTTCTCCAAACAAGTTATGTTTACAAGAACAAACTCGAAAGTGGCCTTGAAAAAAAGTTTTATTTTTAATTGAAATGATCGTGTTAATTATCAACAATAATGCCAAATCAGTCAATCAAATGATTGTTTAAAATAAAATAACACCCATGTATTTTTTTCCACATTAATTCAATTTGACCAACAACCGGGTTTCGTCGCAACTGACATCGTCAAGCTGGTGTAATAGACCAGTTATTTTATTCTATAAAATGCAGTTACAACAAGAAATGTCAGTACAAAACAAAGATTCCTTAAAAAGTTATGTGTTAGATCAATTTTATGTTACATTTTATGGTATCATAATACAAGCATCGAGTCCTGTGGAAACCTCCTCCATTTTACTTTTCTACTCCTTTGCATCAAAGATACAGGAAGCTTAGATTCTTTTATAGAATTTATTTATGCTCATAATTAAATTCCGTGTTTGATGTAAGGCTTGAAAATCGTAGATGCCTTATTATAATTTTCTATGACGGCATTTATTACCAATTAAGTAAGCAAAGCTTATAAAATTGATATCTTTCGATCAAATTAATAGCAACATGAAATCGCCATGGATCTTTGATGATTACTTTAACAACACTAATAAATTTGATGGATAGATTTAATATTTCATTTGGAGAATAAGATCTAAAGGGAGTGTTGTTTTCAATTAATATATTGAATAATGGCAAGAGAAAGGAAGTCTTATAATGGGAATATTTAAATTGCAGAGATTTAGTAGGGTTTCAATATACGAAGATGAATGAATAAATATATTGAAAAGGAAAGAGCAGAAAATTTCTGGGTTTTAATTTATTATTTTTCAAATACAGTTTGAAATATAGTATTATTATGGATTTCATTTTCATCTCCTGAATAATCAATATTATTAAAAAAACAATGTTTTATGTTATTTTATTTTGGTACTTTTTAAAACCAGTTTTGACAGGTACCTTATATCTTAAGGAATGAATACGTGCCATTTCTGAATATGAAAAGTTGCTTGTCAAAACTGGTTGGAAAAAAATACCAATATAAAAGTGGTTCAAAATACAGTTACAGTTTTATTTTATATTATAAGTTGATAAAATGTGCCTCAAAGTATCAGCAAAAAGATTCAAGAAATTACAAAAATATACTACAATATCAATACTGTTCTTACCCGGATTCGTAGAAAAAATGAGGAATAAATTTTATATTTTTATTGGCAAGATAAAACTCAAATCGTGACGTCATCAGATGTGATGTCATATTCAATAAATATAAATATACCTGCGGCGCAAATGATTGGTCAGCACGAACCGTGAGAACAAAAGAGAATGCGTTTAATATCATCGTAAATACAAGCATAAACATGAAGTTATATGAGCATGTGATGAGGCACGAATCTTCAACTAAATTGAGATGTTTTGATAAGGGAGTTTCGCTATTGAAAATGAAAATGATTCCATCGACGTTTTTTGTATTTAGTTTTTTTTTTTAATTAATAATATGTTGCATCAGAGATTCCACTATCATGAGTTTGACTAGAAGAACGACTTTGAAGGAGAAGTAAAATGCATGGTTTGGCCGGTACTTATCGGTAGTACGTTTTGAATTTCGAACGACGCCCGACTGCCCAAATAAAAGATAAAAAACAAAAGTACAAATAGTTGCAATTTGACTCTTCACGCGGGCGCTCTATATATTGAATTGTTGTGAATACCTCGCTGTATTTTATTGAATTGTTGTGAATACCTCGCTGTATTTTGTGACCCCATCACCACCATCAAGAGAGAATCGCCCTGATCCCAGCGCTGGATCAAGACCATCTATAAGAATAAAAGGTTAGTTCTTTATTCATACGTGCTATTTGATATTTATCGAACTCGCCTTCCCTTAGTACTTGAAAGTTCGAGCATAAATCATCGAACTAACTCGGGAGAGTATCACGACTCCAAATCGATCTAAATATTTCTATCTTGTAGAATCGTCGTCTTATTGTTAATAATATAAGACTGGTCCTTCGAATAATTATTTTTTTTGAGTTTCATTTCGCACTGTGGCGAAACCATTTTTGGTCCTATCGAACCGGATTTACATATTTACGATTACTAGCGTACCTATTTACGATTGCGAGCGTTTCGGATTTGGTGTCAATACTAAATTCGATATTTAAATTCCTTGTGAATTTGTTTCCCTTTGATAATATTGCTACTGCAATAAGCATTACGTAAACATGAATGATAAAATACAACTTAAATTGGCGAAAGCAAAAAAAGATTATATTTTGGCGAAAATCGAAGAGCTACATAAACAAGCTCAAAATGTTTATCAAAGTCAAAAAGAAACGCAAATTACACAAGAATTTAGATTTAGAGTACAGGCATCGGAAATTGACAATCTTTTTTCCGAATTTAAAAACTTATGTGATAATGAAAACGTGTTGCAAATGAAGTTAAATCCAGATTTTCAACCGAATTTTGAGAGCTTGACAGTTTTCAAAAGGAAGTTTTATTTTGTTAAAGACACACTTATACGGATGACAAAAATTTCTGAACTCGAGTCGTCAAATACTTCGCAACCAATTCACGGTGTAACAAATTTAGTTTTAAAATCGCAGGATGATCCTAGTTATAATTTAAGTATTCAACCACTAGTATTAAATAAGATAACTGATAACCTTCCAGTTTCCGAGATTAATACCTCATCTCTCAACTATTTAAAAGACTTGTCCTTAGCCGACAGAGACTTCCACATTTCAAGACCAGTAGACATATTACCGGGTGCTGAAGTCTTTACTGAAATTCTGCGAGATAAAAGAATAAGTGGACCGCCAGGAAACCCAGACGCTATAGAGACCGCATTTGGGTTTAAAATTGTAGGTTCGGCCAATTCTTTGATAAGTTACGATAAGGACGATACTCGTCCTCCTATTCATAATTTTTTGACTACTTCTAAGGAATCAATTGAGACACTAGTATCCAGATTTTGGACATTAGAAGAAGCACCTTCGAGTGAAAAACCAAGTTTTTCATCTGAGGAAAAACAGTGTGAAGAATTTTATAAATCAAACATACATCGGGATAGCACTGGGCGCTACGTCACAGCACTACCCTTTAATAGAGATCCATCTTGTTTAGGAGATTCACTTACAACTGCGACACTTCGTTATCAGAAGTTAGAACGCAAAATTAATCAAAATGACACTCTGCGTCGTGACTATGATAAGGTCATGGAAGAATATCTCGAAAATAAATTTATTTCTCCCATACCACTTAGTAATTCTAACGAGCCATTTTATGTCATACCTCATCACGGAGTTCAACGAGCGGACAAACTCACTACAAAACTTAGAGTTGTCCTAAAAGCCAGTCAGGTGACTACGTCGGGTCTTTCTCTGAATGATTGTTTACATCCAGGTCCTAATTTACAAGCAGAATTACCCGACGTTATTCTAAAATTCAGATTATTTCCAATTGCACTCAGCGCGGATATCAAGCAAATGTTTCTAAATTTAATTGTACGTCCTGAAGATCGTCGTTTTCTCAATATCCTGTATGAATTTAAAACTGATGACGTAATAAAGATGTACCAGTTTAATCGCGTGTGCTTCGGTTTGAGATGTAGTCCTTACTTAGCTATGCGTACCGTAAAGCAGCTAGCTAAAGATGAACATGATAAATATCCATACGCTACCAAAATCGCGTCCGAAGATTTTTATATGGACGATTTAGGCACGTCCACTCGCACAACGGAAGAAGGTGTTAAGTTGGCGCTAAGTCTAATTGAACTTTTCAAATTAGGAGGTTTTGAATTAGTTAAATTTGTAAGCAACTCGGCGGAAGTAATGAATGCTATTCCGGAAAGTAATCGTTTAACTAGTAAAGTTAAATTTGACAATGAAGAGGATAACCTTAAGATTCTCGGATTAGATTGGTGTCCTAAGGAAGATGTTTTAACAGTTTCTGTAAAATGTAGCCCAATACCTAAATGTACCAAACGCACAATGTTGTCAACGGTGGCAAAGTTGTGGGATATCAATGGCTATTGTTCTCCAGTAATCTTATATGCGAAATTATTAATCAAAGCTTTATGGATTCGTAAGTTAGGGTGGTATGAATTGCCACCTGAGGAAATAAAAACTACCTGGCAAAAGTTCTTAAAAGAATTGCCTCTGCTAAAAGAATTTAAATTGCCTCGATTTTTAGGCTTTGAATCGGAATTATGTACTTTTAACATATTAGGGTTTGCAGACGCCAGCGAACGCGCGAACGGCGCCTGTGTTTATAAGTGCATAGAAGTTCCAAATAATCCCAATGAAATAAGTCTTATTCTAGCCAAGAGTCGTGTAGCTCAACTCAAAATTGTGTCTTTAGCTCGATTAGAACTTTGCGCAGTCTTATTATTAGCAAAGCTTATTAAATTTGTCATCGATACAATTTCCTCAAGGTGTACAGTAAAAAATATATATGCCTTTAGTGACTCGACAGTCGCTCTACACTGGACTCACTCATCACCACATCGTTTTGACACATTCGTCGCAAATAGGATCACCAAGATTCAAGAACTTCTTGATCCCAAATATTTTTACCATATCAATGGTAAGCAAAATCCAAGCGACTGTATATCTCGCGGGTTGACACCCGCGCAATTAATTGACCACCCTCTGTGGTTAAACGGTCCACCGTGGGCTAGGGAAGATTGCTCTACGTGGCCTATAACTAAATTTTCCTTTGAAGAATCCGAAGATAAAAAATTGGAATACAAACGTTCTAAAGTTTTTCTAACAACGAATACATTCGTTAATAATTGTTTGGAGTTTTACGAATTGTCTAAAAGAGTCTCGTGTTGGGACAGGCTTCTTCGTATAATTGTATATTGTTTACGTTTTTTAAAACGGTTACCTTGTTCGGTGACAGTTACAGTCTCAGATTCGATAGAAGCTGAGAAGGTGGTTATTAGAGCGGTCCAAAGCATGCATTTTTCAGACGAAATAAGCCAATTAAAGGAGTCTCAGGTCATATCAAAACAGTTGAAACGTCTGAGTCCCTTTATAGACGAAGAAGGTATTTTACGCATTGAAGGAAGATTATCCAAAGCAGATCTTCCTTTTGAAACCAAACACCCAGCGCTTCTTCCAAAACGAGACCATGTGGTCGATTTAATAATAGATCGGTACCACAAATTTCACTTACATACGGGATCGGGACTCCTTATGTCTATCCTGCGCCAAAGATTTTGGATTCTTTCTGCCAGAAGCGTCATTAGAGGGCGAGTAAATAAATGCAATGCCTGCTTCCGCATGTCTCCGTCACATCCAACTCCGAAAATGGCTGATCTTCCATCATATCGGATACAGGAGGCAAAAGTTTTTGTTCACACAGGTGTTGATTACGCGGGTCCTCTAAACATTACTCTCACTAGAAAGCGCGGACAACGTTCTCAAAAGGCTTATCTGTGTCCTTTTATTTGCTTAACAACTAAGGTTGTACATATTGAACTTGCTTCGGACTTATCCTCCGATACTTTCTTAGCCGCGTTCAAACGTTTTTTGTCGCGAAGAGGACCTGTATCATGTTTGTACTCAGATAATGGTACAAATTTTATTGGAGCTAAGGCACAGTTAGAAGATATTTATAAGTTAACCGTATCGCAGGAATACCACAATATTATAAGCAAAGAAATGCTTAAGCGTCGTATAGAATGGAAATTAATTCCACCTCATAGTCCACATTTTGGTGGAATCTGGGAGTCAAATATTAAGAGTTTCAAATCACACTTATATAGAGTAATAGGAAGTCAATTACTGACTTATGAAGAACTCCTTACGGTATTAGTACAGATAGAGGCTCTCCTCAATTCTAGACCCCTTTGTGTGTTATCGGGCGAACCTCATCCGGAAGTCCTTACTCCCGCCCACTTTCTCATGTCTACACCTTTGCAATCTCTTCCGGCCTTAGAAACAAACAGTTATAGTCTAGGTTATCGTAAACGGTTATTAGACAGTTTAGTCCAAGAATATTGGAAAAAGTGGAGGTTGGAATACTTGCATACATTGCAAGTGCGCCAAAAGTGGTGTACACCCGATCACCCGGTAACTGTGGGTACTTTAGTTCTAATTATACAAGACGACATCCCTCCTTTACGTTGGCCTCTAGGAAGAATAGAAGAATTATACCCTGGCACCGATGGTATTGCCAGAGTGGCTTTGGTCAGAACCCAAACCACCAGCTTCAAAAGGCCAGTTGTTAAACTGTGTCCAATTCCAAATCAATAGTAGTTTGTTTATCTATTGTTTTTGCATTTTTTTTATCTCAGTTTTTCTTTTGTTTGTTTGTTTTTTGCATTAAGTTTCCAATTGTATTGAATTGGACGTTTCCGAACAAGTGAAAGTGTTGAGAGAATTACCTCAAACCTCTTATGGTTCAAATTGAAATGAATTATTTAATTATCCCTTTATTTAAGTATTTTTCCATATTATTTCTCTCTCTTCAACATTCGTGTTTGATCGTTTTGGAGTTCGTGGTTCTTTCGGTTTGCGTCGACGGTTTCGGAAGCTCTAGGAACTTCCAAGGCGGGGGGCATGGTTTGGCCGGTACTTATCGGTAGTACGTTTTGAATTTCGAACGACGCCCGACTGCCCAAATAAAAGATAAAAAACAAAAGTACAAATAGTTGCAATTTGACTCTTCACGCGGGCGCTCTATATATTGAATTGTTGTGAATACCTCGCTGTATTTTATTGAATTGTTGTGAATACCTCGCTGTATTTTGTGACCCCATCACCACCATCAAGAGAGAATCGCCCTGATCCCAGCGCTGGATCAAGACCATCTATAAGAATAAAAGGTTAGTTCTTTATTCATACGTGCTATTTGATATTTATCGAACTCGCCTTCCCTTAGTACTTGAAAGTTCGAGCATAAATCATCGAACTAACTCGGGAGAGTATCACGACTCCAAATCGATCTAAATATTTCTATCTTGTAGAATCGTCGTCTTATTGTTAATAATATAAGACTGGTCCTTCGAATAATTATTTTTTTTGAGTTTCATTTCGCACTGTGGCGAAACCAATATAGGTATTTAAAAAATTTTTTTTAGAAAAAATTGTTTTTTTTTTTCATCTGTTGAAGGTAAGTAAAGACGATTTTTTTATAAAATATATGATGATGAAGGTGTTTTGATGCACTCTACATCATTTTCAAATACTTTCGAACGATAATGATACTGAATGCATCGGAACACGTGTAACACTATATTTAAAAAAAGGTATTTACCAAGTAAAAAAAAGATACATATTAATTAACACAAAGTGATTGCCGTATCAAAGAATATATTAATTTTCTCAGAAAAATAATATAAAATCATGGTTTCCAACCCCTGTCTTGTTGTGTTTATAATATAGTATTTTGTAAAACCAGTCTGAAGAGACACGATCAATAGTGAAGAAAAGTGTGGTATTTAACAAGTAAAATTTTAATAAAAAATACATATAAACATATTACAAAAAATGACTGCCGAATCAATTAACAAGGTTATTATAATTTATCGAAAATACGACTCGATAATTAGATTCAAATTTCATCATGTCATTTAAAGCAAAGTCCAGAAATTATGTAATATTTTTCGGAGCGCTTATGATAGACATTCCCATGATAGACATATATATATATATATATATATATATATATATATATATATATATATATATATATATATATATATATATGTATATATATATTTGTATGTATATATATGTATATATATATATATATATATATAATATATATATATATATATATATATATATATATATATATATATGTATATATATATATATATATATATATATATATATATATATATATATATATATATATATATATATATATATATATATATATATATATATATATATATATATATATATATATATATATATATATATATATTTATATATATATATATATGTATATATATTTGTCATATTTTATCAATTGTTATTTGGAAAAATGAATACAAAAAAATTATAAAGAAACATGCAAGGATTTAATTTTTTTGGTTCAAAATGGAATTCAATACATTAAAAAATTGCTACATACAGGTAGGTAAAATAAGTAAACTAATATTTTTTGGCTGTTTATTTTCATACGAATGCTAAAAGTCGTATTTGGCATTTACTTCAGCAGTATTTAACCCTTGAGACGATGAGGAAGTTTTAAAAAAAGTCAAAAGCACGAAGGCGAAATAGAGGTAGAGTGCCAGGCGAAAAGAAGAAGCGAAGAGGTTATAAGTACACGGTGGAGCAGCTTCCTTAAAAGATACATGAGTGGATGCTAAGTATTATCCAAAACAAAGGAAGGAAATCTTCAAGTTAACTGTGGGTACTATACTATATCCGCGTGTCAAATATAAATTACCAATACATAACTGAATGTAAAAATAATAAAATTCAAACAACGATTTAAAAAAAAAACAAGACGAAACATTAGTTTTTAATACGGATCATCAGAACAAGGGTTTTGATAGCAAGTTAAGTAAAATTTGTATGAGTAAAGTATGATAAATGTAATTTAATAAATTTATCCAACTCCGATTTTTTGTTACCAAATTGTATTTTTTAAGAGTGTTATGATAAAATATTTAAAAACCGAATTATATGGGTACGAGTAATTAAAAATAATATATTATTATGATAAAATTTAATTTTGTGTCATATATAATATGTCCAATAAAAATAAGTTATAATATCTAATATGTCAAAAAGTAAAAACGTAGTTATTTCGTAAATGTAAAAATTGTAAATAGGCAATTTTTGAAACTCAGAAACATTTTTGTTCATCTTCAAAAAATATTGATATTCCTGATAATCTCTATTTTAGAGGCTTGTCTATAGGTAGGATAGTAAGGAGAGCGAATTTAGACAAAAAAATACATAACAGTAAATTTTTTTAAATGGGTTTTAAATTGTGGTCAAGTGGGCTCAAATTAGAGTCAGTATAACCAACCTCACGAAAATAATGACTTTAAATATCAAAATATATATTTATTTTTCGTTAATCCGAAATTCGAAGATTCAGTTAACGTGGCAAATTTTATTTGAATTTTCAAGGAAATAAACTACACTTTAAATTATTTACAATAAAGGTTTAATATAATGATATGCAGATATATGAGAAGCACTTCATTGAAAACCAACGACCTGATTTTCATTCTATTGTATGTTTGCCCGTAGAATTTCCACTTTTTGGATACAAAATCATTTCATATTTCCTCAGATGCCAATGAACAATTTTATCAATACGTTCGAGAACATGTGCATGACAAAGTATGAGTATTGAATCTTTCAAACCAACAGAATTTATTCCCTAGATTTAAGTAAGAGAGAAAGTATAAAGTGAGTATAATATAAGGGTGTCTTTAATTACTTTTTTTATTAAAAAAATTAAACTGCGTACAAAACATTTTTTATACTTATAAATATACTTGACCTACTCATTTAATACGTAGACTGACGTCATAAAATAAAATGTCTTTATTTAGAAGTTACATGTCTCCTTTAAAATATTTACTTTCCCGACGCATACACTTATCCCAACGGTGTTTCCACTTTTGGAAACAGTCCTGGAACGCTTCTTTAGCTTGTTCTTCAGCTCTTTCATCTCAAGTCTTCTTCCTTTCAAAGGTCTTTTGAGTTTTAGGTACAAAAATAAACCAGAAGAAGCGATATCAGGTGATTAGGATGGGTTTGGAAGAACAGTGATTAAGAGATTGGCAAAAAACTCGCGAGTTTTGAAAGCTGAATAGGCTGAAGAAACCGCAGCGCTCACGACAATGCAAAATATATACGCATACTCGTATGTACATGTTTTGTACATAAATGTTTGAAAAATATCTTTCAATGGCATATATCATAGCAGATAACACTATACAAGTAACAAGGCATAATTCAGTAAACCTATAATCTGAAGAAAAAAATATGACGTATGACATTAAAAAAAGAGTAGATTTTTTTTAAAAGACCGCAAATGTTTTTAAAACAATATGTTTAATCTGTCATATAGTTTGAGAAAATTTAAAATATCTTAAAAATAAATTTTAGGGAATTTAAAAAAAAAAAAAATAATAAAGGTGAATTTAATGATAAATTAAAAATTACATTAATAATTTTTCATATTCTTTTAAGTCATGAGATACTTAGGGCTATGTTTGAGCTTTGAAATTGGAGTGTATAATTATGCTCTGGTTATGAAAAGGTTATTTTAAGCTCAATTAGTAAACCCGCAATATCATATTACTGTCCTTTTTGAAAAAGCTATTAACTATGAATATGGCCGTTTCAGTTTACTATCACAAAATGCATAGAGTTGATAGGTGTATGTATGGCTTGCTGAGAGTTAGTTAAATACGTGTGTATTTTTTGAGTGGCATTCTATGAAAATTTTTTTTGAAATAAAAGATGAAAACGGTTGAATAAGATACGGCAAACTTCATTTGATATGCCACTCAAAAAATTCATATGCATTTTTTGAGTAGCATTCTATGAAAAGGTTTTATTGAAATAAAAGACGAAAACGGTTGAATAAGATACGGCAAACTTCATTTGTGGTATCATTTTTAGCCGCAACAGACGTTGAAAACGGTTTTTCTCGCCTATTCTCAATTTTCAAATGAATAATCCAACATGTTTTATTAAAATCCCTTAAAGTCTTAGCTTTTTTGTAATGCCTATAATTCCTGTAATTCCATTTTGTTGCTGATAAGGGTAATAAGAGAGCTTACCATATATGAATCGTAAAAATTGGTAGTAGGTATAGGACTAATTTTTAAATCTCATAAATGTTAAGCTTTATAACCCCTATGCGCAAAAGATGGTACATAAGGCACTGCATCTCATCAGTGGAGTGTTGTAAGGCAATGTGATCAGTTTCGCTATTCAGGTACTATCTTAGGGTGATATAAACAATCAATTGAGTTATTTAGGGAAGTTTAAGCTCTATATACTCATAAATCAATACAAAATTTGGCTCCAGAGGAATTAAAAGAGCTGTGTATTTTAGAAAAATTGATTTTTAGATGTCTCACGTTTCAATCGGCAAAACAAAAACTAAAAATGCATTTACTTGGTAAATCAATTCCACAATCTCTTTTTCAATTGCATCACAGTTAAGTGCCCTGGGGGTAGTTTTTAAAAAAATGGCGCTGTATAAATGATCCAAAGTTATGATTATTATAATATATAAAATAAAACCCTTATCCGCACCCCAATGGTGCATAGGGCACTGTGTCATATAAACGCAGTGTTATCTTGATCGTTTACACATGAAGGAAAGGTGATCAGCCCTCCGCTTCAGGTACCAGTCCATGGTAATATTGAATAAATATTACAGTGAAAAAATCACTTATATTCATTTTACCCCCCTTGGGAATCGAACCCGGGTCCTCCAGAACGGTAGCCGAGCGTGCTGACCATTACACTACGGAGGCGGACAAATGATTATTATTGTAATGAAATGTAAAATTTATGTGTTAGATAAAACAAAATGCTTAATGGAATATTAAGGGGTGGGATGCAATTTTTGAAACGGAACGATGTTATTCAACACTCTCCTTATCATTCACGGTTCACATTGTGTAATACCACTTTTATCAAATAAATAATACATTTTTTTATATTTTAAACATTGTTAACTTTGTGGTTTAGTGATATAACACTCTCCTTATCATTCATCGTTCACTTTGTGTAATACTATTTAATAAAACTTTAAAAGTGGTATCACACAAAGTGAACGATGAATGATAAGGAGAGTGTTATATTTCTATAGTGCACAATGCTTTTAATATATTCCACAATGCTTTTAATTTACAAAATACGATGTTATTCATTTTAAATACAATTGAATTCAATGGATTCTGTTGTCAATTGAATATAATACATTTATTTGCTCAGTAAATGGATCTGTTCATTTGAACCATACGTGGATTCGAGTAACAAGTTTCAGGTATGAACTATAACCGTTAAACTAATCCCACGAACTCAGGTTGTAGCTCTCAAGTGTTGAAAGGAAGCTTTGTTCTCTTCGTGGCATTCCTCAATACACCGCCTTGCACGGTGCGATACAGCGATGCAGAATGAAACGATTTAGGTCTGGGACGTGGGAGGTTCTTGAGAGCAGTTTCCAAGCTCGGATCAGACGGTGGAAAGCTCCATTAACGAGGGTGAGTTAGGTGAAGAGCCTTGTAATGGCGGGGTTATTATCTGAGGATTTTACTTGCGTAAAGTAGAAAGGTAGAGGAATAATTACAAATTGAAATTCTTGTAGCGAACTTGATTTATATTTCTACGATAATTTTCAAGTAAAATTACTTCGTTATGGTATTAAATTGTAAAAGTATACTTGTGGAGGTCCTCACCAAAACGTTACTTTTCTATTATAAATGATTTTAAGTAATCAGAATCTCTAGCTTGTTAAATCGCACGTTTTGGTGTAATTCAATGATTTCATATTGCTTAAACACGGGAGCAGTCATGTTTTGTCGCAACTTTAATTAAAATTTCGATAGAATACAGTAAACAGAACAGATTTGCATTTAAAGATTTTTTGTGCAATATTGGAAATGTAACTTTTTGGTGAGGACCTTCACACTCATCATAAAACAAATGAGCAAATTTCAGAGTTTTCAGGTTTATACCTAAAATGTTTTTGAATCTGAAGGATACTTTTATTTGTTTCTTGATGAATTAAAATCATATAACCTTATGAAAATTAAAACTTAATTTTCTCTAGTCAACAAACTTATTTAAAAATTTGGGCAGTTTTAGTTTCATTTTACTTTGGTTTTTTCATTAATTTATACCACATAATGTGGCATTTAATAACAAATTGAAATAAAAAATAAAATATGATTTCGCATTGAATGTACTGAACAAAACACGAAGATATTCATTTAACTTTAAATTATCGATAAAAAAATTATCCTCGCGAGTTCAACAGTTCATATCGCATCATGTCATTTATTGATTTCTACAATAAAATAAAAAAAACATTTATTTTGCGTTCAACGAGCTAAAAAATCGCGAGAATATTCATATTACTTTAAATGATCGATTTATGAGCAATACAATTCTCTAAACGAGTAAAATGGAAGAACCTAAACTCGGGTGATGTTAAAACTTTGCGTTAGCGGAGGGCATGTATGACTTAATATATCGAAGTAAATGAAACGAGGAGTGTATGTCAGGACAAAAAATGTGGCGTTTAATCATCTCTGCCTACTTCTGCAGAAAAACGGCGAGATGGTAGTAATATATTATATATTTAAACATAAACTATAATTTAGCATTCCAAGGGCTAATAAAACACGAAAATATTTGTTAATTGAATAAACCATATCCGCTCCCTACGTGGAGCATATGGAGTCCAGAAACTGTCTCCAGGCTTTTCTAACGGCCACCAGCTCCCTTGGATCTTCCCAAGTCAAGTCTGCGTGTTGAAGTTCAGACGAAAGCTGCCGATGAATTGTCTGCAGCGGTCGTCCATATTTATATAACTTTAAATTATCGATTTACGAAAAATAAAATTCTCTTCGCGAGATTAACAGTTCATACCGCATAATTTGACGGGTAAACCCTGAGGATAAGTTGCTGAGAAAATATGTAGCAAAAATGTCCATTACGAATGGGTCCAAATTAAAATGGGCAACAGAGGAACGACTGTCATTCTTCATATTTTAATGGCGCGCTTAAGGTCCCCAGATATTTTTTGCGAAATTTAATTATGCGCGATTAAACATGGGAAGTTTTATGGGTTTATAGAATAATTGAAGTACTTCTCTACTATCTCGTAAAGTTAATCGTGAAATTCAATTGAAATACTTTATCACGTAAAGAGAACTTTATACGTTTCTCAAATGTTCCGTTTTCATAATTACGAGTATTAATATTAATGAATTAATTATTAAAGTATGTAAGTTAATTTTTTTGTAATGGTCAGCACACTCGGCTGCCATATTGGAGGTCCTAGGTTCGATTCCCAGGGGGAGGGTCCATATAAATAAAAGTGATTTTTTCACTTTAATATTTATTCAAAATTACCCTGGACTGGTACCTGAAGCGGAGGGCTGATCGTCTTTCCTTAATATGTTAACGATCAAGATGACACTGTGTTTATATGATGCAGTGCCCTATGCACCATCGGGTGCGGATGAGAGTTTAAAAAAAAAGTTTAAATAATACTATCAGCATTAATTTAACCTTTTTACGTACATTGTGATGCATTGGGCAATAATTTTATTAACATAGTATTATTTCGATTTTTCATTCCTACATAAAGGCAAACTGATCAGCCGAGAATTTCATGTAGAAGTCAATGGTGATATCCAATAAATATAAGTCATAAATCCCTTATTTTTATTTTGCACCCATTGTGATTAAACCTGAGACCTTCAGAACGCTAGGCAAATGCGCTAAGAAAACGCGTTATATAATTTTCGTCAAGATTTAATAAAAGCATGTACTTGATTGTTACATAGAACATATTTAATTATTAAGGTTTTGTATTATAAATTATAGTGCGAATTATATTTTGATTAATTCATTTAATTTGTGATAGCTGTTGTGCCTATGATCAAATTGTGTTGAAATAAACAGTCATCATCATCTTCTAAAGGCAGCGCCTTGTAGTGTCAGCCACTTGTCTCTGTCAGTCGCCATCCTCTTGAGCTGCGAATAGGAGGAGACGTCCATGAGCCGCTTCAAATCCTGGAAGTATGAAGTTCTTGGGCGGCCTCTTGTTCGTTTTCCCAAGATTCTTCCTTCGAAGATGTTGCTAAGAAAGGTGCTATTTCTAATTGAGTGCCCTATTAGCTTGGCCTTCCTCTTCAAAATATGATTTAAAAGCTCTCTTCTTTCTTTTACGTCCTGCAACACCTTTTCGTTGGACTTCCTTACAACCCGTGATGTCTTGGTCATCTTCCTCCAAACCCACATCTCAAAAACGTAGGATTGTATTATCTAGTTAGTCCAAATTTCTACGATAGCGAGATCTGAATATTTGTACAATAATGTGATTTGTATAATTAATTTATACTTATAATAATATTTTGATTAATACTAATAATAATAAACATAATAGCCTTGAATTTTCTTCAGCTGATTCTTGTAGGGTAGTATTTTTTCTTATTTTTTTAAATTTAATTTCTTTTTATTGTTATTACTCTTTTATCACGACCACATTTCTATTCTTTCTTTATAAACGCATTTACCCTGTGCTTTTACTTATTTCTGTTGTTTGTTGTGTTCTCATCTAATTTATGAAAAACATTTAAACGTATAATAAGCATTGTTTTTCATTTAATGTTTTGTGTTTTTCATTGTTTGCGAACCATAAAAAATAAACACAGTTCTAAAAATAAAATGACTAATAAATAAGGGAAACGGGTATGTATAAGGAGATGCATGAACGTGGAAGAGGCGAAGAATGTTTGCAAGGACAAAGTGGTGTGGCGTTCTATTCTCTCTGCCTACCCCTGCTAGGAAGAGGCGTGATAGTTAGTTAGTTTTTTTAAATAAATAATAATTCATACATTTTTCTCACTCGAAAACCATAGAAGAGAATCTGGAGATAACTAATTTTGATTCTATACAGTTTGTCTACAGAAATGTCCGGTGTAGAGGACATTGTAGGAAGGCAGCAAGGGGTGGTAAGAGAGCGGTGAGGAGTGGTAGGGAAGTGTATCGGAGTGGGGGAAGAGTGGTGCAGAGTGGAGGGGGTAGTAGTGCCGAGTGTTTTGTCAACACGGGGAATGTTCCGGAGTCACCGCGCTGTTTGTGTTTAATCTCTATTCTGGCTGTTAGCTCCTGAATGAGCTGCTAAAGTGAAAATACGAGGAAATGCGCAAAAACTAGTGTCATTCACATAGAAAAAGCTTAGAAATCTTTTTCGAAATTGAAGAAAATATGCCTTTGATAAATTAATGTAACTGTAGGTATTTACAGCTAATTAGCAGATTACCAGCGTAAGTTATATTTTTCCTTTTGAAAACATTAAAACCAATTTTTTTAAAGCTTTTATTTTCATTTTTTTTGGTATTGGCAGGGGCATTAGCTTAAAACACTAAACGACTTTTAAAATTGAAAAAAGTTTTTTTCCTCAATTATAAATTTTCTATTACGTAAATTAAAAAGTTTGTCATAAAAGTTAAAAGTGTTAAAGCGTCTTCAAGTAAATAAAATAAACACTTTTTTAAACCCGCTATTATTTTAAGTAAACATTTTAATTTACCTTTTATTACCTAATGTAGAAGAAAAATGTATTATAAAATAACTTATTTTTTTTTGTTTTAGTTAAAAATTATTACGATTTTTTCTGCTGATCGAAGACTCCAGTGATAAGACCCCATCAAATAGGTTTAGATTTTTTTATTGTATTCATTAAATATGCCTATATATAACCATAATGCAACATTCAATATTCAAATTTATTTCTTTCTTGCTCTTCCAAAATAAATCACAAACACTTTGTTTTATGAAAATCTAATTCAGGACACCCTTTTTATCTATCTTTTATAACAATTTTTTTACCGATGGTTTCAAAATAATGTCGAAATTACTGGTGTACATAATATATCAAAGATGAAAGTATCTTTTTCTTATCCAAAAAAAACAAAAAATGCTTCGTATCAGATTAGAAACCTATAACATATCCATATCGCTCACTCCTTTCCAGAACGTCATAAATCAAAAATCGTCTATTTTCAGTTGTGCATGTTTTCGGAATGCCCAGAAAATGTACTAAATCCCAGCAAAATGGGCATATTTTTAACTTAATTTTGAACTCGCTACAGGGCAGAAAATGTTGTTTTTACATTTTGAAGAAAAGGTATTGTATAATTATTTTTTTAAAATATACTAAATATTTTTAAAATGGAGAAAAAAACCTTCAGGTTTTACCTAAAAAGATTTGTTGCACAGTAAAAAGTTCAATTAGTGGCTTGATATTTATTTTTATTAGATTGTGTTAAATTTTTAAACATTAAAAACATTCTCCTGAAAAATCAAGTTTTTTTGATTTATGACGTTCTTGAAAGGAGTGAGTGATTTGAACAAGTTAAATAAGCAAATAAATAAAAAAAAACTTTTTCAATCGGAATACTTTACTGGCAGCCAAGTTTCCCTAAACTCAAGTCCGACTACAGAACCACGTCTCATTTTACTAGTGTCTAAAAATAAATAACTAATTTATAATATTCAAATTCCAATATCCTTAAATCCGAATGCACATAAGTTTGGATTTAGCACTCCCCTCATGACATGCTTAATGGGATTTATACCTAAAGTGCTTAAATAATTGCGTTCTCGTGGGCGAATTTCCACTTAAGCTAAGTGAAACGTTAATTTATCCTTAACAAAAGTGAAGTTTAAGGAAACGTATCTCTGCTATGCGGCTTGTTATTTTTGACATTCGGTTCGACTAATTTGAACTAAACGGGGATGTTTTGAACTATGAGATACTGGCTGTAACAAGAATTATAATTCAGATAAACAATGCCTTTATTTATGTTTTTGGAATTCGTGCCAATAAATACAATCTAAGACTAAAATTGAATGTTTACAATATTTGTCAAAGTATTTGTTCATAAATCTGGGTTTTCTCCACGTTTTTTTTTTACATTTTGTTTACTCAACATAGATGAATAACAACATTTTCAGTGTGTCCAAATACTTGTTCACAAATCATGATTATCTCCAATTAAAGGAGTTATTTTTCAACATTTTGAGTGTGTCCAAATACTTGTTCACAAAATCTGGATTATCTCCAATTACAGGAGTTATTTTCATATTATTTTTTGACATCTCATCAAAGATGAAGAAGAATATGGAAGTCTGGACATTTACGGGAAAATGCCCAGACTTCCATATTCTTCTTCATCTTTGATGAGATGTCAAAAATAAAAGTTATTTTTCATATTAGTTTTAGAAATTGGTTCATATTGATAAAGAAATTCCAAGAATTTGAGTAGTGTGGTTGTTAATAATGGGTAAAATTGGTGAATGTTACACGTGTGTTAATCGATCACATAAACCAGCCTTTTATTTAAAGATGGGAATTGCATTTATTATTTACCTTGATTTTTTTGTACAAGGTTTATAGATCATATGGTGGATTTTTGTTTCTTCCAGTCAATTCAATATGTTTAATTTGAATTTGTGTTAGAAACAGGAAGGATGATCTAGTGTGGGCCAATTAAACCAGCCTATGACGATCGTTAGCTCCGTAAATACCCAGACTTCCATTTTCTTTTTCATTTTTGATGAGATGTCAAAAAATAATATATGAATAAGAAAGACTACGGAAGTCTGGGTATTTACAGGACTTATGTACCTTAAATACCTTACCCGTGAAAATGTATTTACAGGGCTTATGTGAATACCTTACCTGTCGTAGGCTAGTTAACTGATCACCTACACACGTGCAACACTCACCATTCTACCCATGATTGACAACCACACTACTCAAATTCTCGTAACTCCTAGACATATTAATCCTTCTCATGACACAGTACGTATGAGTTCATAAAAGCCATCCATGTTGGATTGAGAAAAGTTTTTATTTAGCAGAGACCCGTTTATTTGAATGCAAGATCCGTACCTAATATTATATGAAAAAAAAATTATGGAAAACGTGATTTGTGTTTTTTATGCAGCTTATTATTTGACCATATTATTTTAATTCACAAGATTTTGAGTATTTTCAAATACTTTTTGACAAATCTATGTTTCTTTAATTTTTAATTTCTTTTTTTTTTCTTTTTTTTTCTTTATTTCTTTAATTAGCTTAAATTTCAACTAATACAAATTATTATTTACACTTAATTTACATCATATATATATTTACATCTTCTTACAGTAAACAAAACATTTATTTCATTAATTGATTCGGCAGTCACTTTGTGGTAAAATCTATGCATTTTTAATAAATGTTTTACTTAGTAAATACCACTATTTCTTAAAATCTACTGTGACACGTGTTTCGATGCATTCCGCATACGGTGTTTGAAAATGATGCGGAATGCATCGAAACACGTGTCACAGTAGATTTTAAGAAATAGTGGTATTTACTAAGTAAAATATTAATTAAAAAACATTTATTTTTAAATTCTTTCAGACTCTTTTCATTCTTCATACATCGTAAAGGAGTAATATAAATTTTTGATAAAAATGTGGTGAATAATAAAATATTATTTTTAAATGGGTAATGGGTAATGATAATTTATCAGGCAATGTAACAAGAAATGATAAATTTTGTTTATTGTAAATCATTTATTTCTTAAATGAAAAAATAGAAAAACTTTAAAGCTGTTGTTTTTTAAAAAAATAAATAATAGGTACGAATATTAAAAATATATATATATATATATATATATATATATATATATATATATATATATATTTAAAAATGGTAAAGTAGATTAAATAATCTAATATTAGTATATTCGTTTTGCGTATTTTTGTTAAAAATATTAAAGGCATTAGTCGTAAATAAAATAAAAAATAAATATCGAATGGCGCAAATACAAATAAATTGAGTCATCGTCTGTGACGTCATAACGTGTTCGAATTTCCGAATTCCCCTGCGCGGACCTTACGATATGTAGGCATTAACAACGCCGCATATGATTGGGTAATGTATGCTGCAGGAGTACAAGTCAACATCATTCCAAATAGAACCATATAAAGTTAGGTGCGAAAATGGTGCCAACTTAGTAAAATGCTTGTATTTATTTCAATAATTTATTCAGCAGTCATTTTGTGGCAGGATCTATCAATTTTCAATTTAAGTTTTATTTGGTAAACATCCGCCTCCATAGTGACTACACTACTAAGTTAGGGCGATAGGCTTTCATGCTGGAGATCCCGGGTCCGATTCCCAAGAGGGTCAAAATAAATTTTAGTGATTTTTCAGTTAAATATTTATTTTGGGAATGGTACCCGAAACGGAAAGCTGATTGTCTTTTCTTCGTGTATTTAACGATAAGGATAACACTGTAACACTAAAGTGCCCTATGCACCATTGGGTGCGTATTAGGGTTAGAAGAAGAATATCACTTTTTCTCAAAATCTATTATGACACGTGTTTCGATGCATTCTGCATCATTTTCAAACACCGTTTGAATATGGGATGCATCATTACACGCGTCACAATAGATTTTAAGAAATAGTTGTATTCACCAAGTAAAATTAAAATCGAAAATGATTGTATTTCAATACGCAATACGAAAAATGCAAGTGGTTAGTAAAATTATTGATTTTTCGGTATTTTATAAATAGTGACTTATTTATTGTTTATTTGCTATATGCAGAGGAGTATGATTAGTTCGATGTTAGTTATGAGTGTAAAACCCTATTCTGAAGTTTAAATGCAGCTGTTTACAATGTCAGCAAAGCGAAAAATGAAATAAATTAATACAATTATTGATTGTAAAGCGAAAAAATAAATATGCGCCCAAGCACTGTTTCTCCGATTCATTATTTTATTTAAAAACAAACATTTAAATTTTATACATAAAAACAATTAAGATTTTTTTGACATCTCAACATACATGACACTCAGTTGAGTTGAGTTCACGGCAGTATCTGTGGTTGATTTAAGCAAGCTTTTTATTTATCAGAGACCTTTCTTAAGGATTTAAATGTATGCAATGTAATAAATAATTTCTAGATACCTACTTCATCGTTGAGTTATCACTTTACTTGGAGACAAAAGATATTTCCGAACAAAATGTAAAGTTAAGTTAATTAATTAAAAAAATAAAAGAAATATGAAAATGCTGAGGGCTCAAATCGCAAGCGAGAAATCGATTCTCATTGAGTAAAAGAGCAGAAATGAGATTTACGATAATACCGTACAAGTGAGGTAATTTCACATTATTGGTTTTTATATTGATACTCAAATGATATTATATTTCATTAAAAAGCTTTGATATAAATCTGTTTATAATGGTAGTATGAGAAATGTATCGCTTTATATAAATATTTCATTAAGATTCGCAGTTTAGGATTACGAAAATGATCGAAGGATGCTTTTAGCGAGAATAATTGAGCTGTGATAATACTGGGAATTTATCAAGTTTGAATAGAAAGACTGATAAAGGATAATTGAAAATGTATGTTCTGTTTTATTTAACGAAGGTATTAGTTTATATTCCATACAATAGATTTTGAGAATAAGTGAATCCTGAAAATAATACATTGATGTGATAAAGTTTCTGTTAATAAGATTCAAGTACGAATAAATACTGTGAGGACTAAAATAATTCAAAGAGATTAATTGATTTTTTCAGATAGGAATATGAAAATCATTTATGTAAGTGCATTAAAAATTTAAATGTTTGATGAGATGCTTGAATAGATGAAGAATGAAAAGAGTCTGAAAGAATTTAAAAATAAATGTTTTATGTACTGTAAGGAAATGTATATATATATATATATATATTTATATATATATATATATATATATATATATATATATATATATATATATATATATATATATATATATATATATATATATATATATATATATATATATATATATAATATATATATATATATATATATATATATATATATATATATATATATATATATATATATATATATATATATATATATATACATATATATATATTGGGTTGATGCAAAAGTTTTGACCGTTTTTTACATATATTTTTTTTAGATTTTTTTTCTTGTGTATTATTTATTTAATAAATTATGTAATTTCCATCAGTTCTTATACCCTTCTCCCATCTTTCTATCAACTTATTAATACCAGTAGTATAAAATCCCGTGAATTTTAATGCGAAAAATGAAGTAAGGGATGTTTTTACCTGCTCTATTGAATAATTTTTTTCATAATTTAATTTTTTTTGCAGTGATCGGAATAAATAAAAATCAGAAAGAGCAAGATCTGGAAAATACAGTGGATGCTTGATAACATCCCAATTTGACTCATTTAGCTTGTGTTGGGTCATCATAGCCACATGTGGTCGCGCGTTGTCGTGATGAAACACTGCCCCTTTTTTGTTTACCAATTCTGGTTTATCCTTTTGAAGGACCATGTTCAATTTGGATAATTGCTGACAATATCGTTCTGCTGTACTTGTCTTATCGTGTTCCAAGAGTTCAAAATACACAATACCCTTATTATTCCACCAAACACAAAGTATAACTTTTTTTTTATGGATTTCGGCCTTGGAAGTTGTTAATGGGGCTTGTCCAGGTATAGTCCAATGTCTTTTTCTTGTCACGTTGTTGTACACGACCCATTTCTCATCTCCCATCACCAAACGATGCAATAAAGGTTCATGTTTTTGTCTCGCACTCAAAGCAACGCGCGTTGAAACACGATCCAATAAATTGGCAGCCGACAATTGATGAAGTATCCAAACGTCGTACCGCGAAACCATTTCCATACGCTTCAAATATCTTAAAGCGATTGTTTGGTTGACTCCCATCATTGACACAATCTCCCTGATGGTTAGACGTGGATTGGTGTCAATTATGACTTTTAATTCGTCGTCATCAGACTTCAATGGCCGCCCGGTACGTGGTTTATCAATGAGTGAAAAATCTCCAGATCGGAATTTCGCAAACCATCTTCGTACCTGTCGAACTTTGATGACATCTGCTCCATACACTTCACAAATGTTTTTGGTTGCCACACTCGCGGTATTGTCTTTACGGAATTCATAAAGTAAACAATGACGTGAATGCACTTCATCAAACGACATTTTGAAAAAATACAAGGGGTTATTACTGTACTCTGGCCAGGCCAAAACTGAATAGAAAGTAGAGGGAAAGCATCCTTTATACCATGGGTCGACAACCTTTTGTTGTAAAAGGGCCAAATATTTTTCATGGGGATCGGTGCGGGCCGCACTTGCAGTAGGTATACATACAATATTTATGTACAAATATTTTAGTTTTAAAAATAAAACGCTAAGTGTATATTTTAACGACATTTATTGTATTTAATAAAATCAATGAGATTCCCTTCGCTCCCTTTCTCGCTTCTTTTCACTCGATTGTGTATAATATCGTCCGTCATGTGCGTTGCGGCGAGAATCTCGCGGGCCGCACCAAGATGTCTCGCGGGCCGCAGGTTGCCGACCCATGCTTTATACAATGGAATCATAAAAAAAGAAGATACTATTCATAATTTATGAAAAATTTTTTTTTTACATGGGATCACAAAAAACGGTCATTACTTTTGCATCAACCCAATATATATATATGTAGATGAAGTCAATAAAGTGTTTAAAATAGTTTATATTATGTAATATAAGGTAACTTAAGAAATAATAAAAAAAAACTAAAACAGCTCTAGGGTTTCTGACAGAGCACACTTTCAAAGAAAGTTTTGAATGAACTAAACAGCGAAAATAAAAGAAGATGTTGTACACAAACGTATCTTAATTAAATTATCAATTAACAATTAATGGTTTATCACTGCAAATGTAAAAGAATACAAATAAAGACAAGTAAAAGCTGAAAGCGTTTTTACCGAGATCTTGCTGAGATGAAGAGAAGGCAAGTGAATCGCAACTATGATTTCTTTAAACTATTATTTTCACTTTTATATCACAAGTTTGACAAACAACTCAACTCAATTTGAAACAAAAACAACAGAAACACAAATTAATAGGATACTATGGCTAATTAATTAATTAATGGCTTTTTTTTGGTGTCAACTCCAGTCAAAGATATTAAATTCCAATACTGATTAAAAATAACCCCAAAGTACAAGTAATAACATATTTCTGTTTTTAAACATAAACCACATTGAATCGGTATCTAGAGTAAAGGGCTTATTACTTTGATTTACGTTATAAACTATCAAGATAACACTACAACGATTTGTATTTCTCAACAATTTTCAACTTAGAATTGAAAAAAGAGAAAATAATGCTTTTTTAATATAATCTGAAGAAATATTTTCATATAAAATAAAATAAATTTATATGTAAAAAGTGATCTATATTATTTTTTTAGTTAGTTAAAATATGTAAGCAAGTGTCTGTAAAGGTAAATACAGATTTAAGTCTCAATAAATATGATCCTTCTGCCAGTTTAATATTATCGGGAAAAACTTTCCGTTCTGGATAAGGCTGCACTTTTTAAAAAAGCATGAATTTTCACCCTTATCCGAGGAAACATAACTTTGAATATTTTTCTCTAAGTTTGATAAAAGTTGCTCCGTATTTTCAGTCGGGACACAATAATATATCAAGAATTACGACAAACGGATATGAGAGAAATTTAAATGAATAACTTACATATCGCTCACTCCTTTCAAGAACGTCATAAATCAAAAAACTTGATTTTTCAGGAGAACGTTTTTAAAGTTTAAAAATATAAAACAATATGTTAAAAATAAATATCCAGCCACTAATTGAACTTTTTACTGTACAACAAATCTTTTAAGGTTTAACCTGATGGTTTTTTCTCCATTTGAAAAATATTTAGTATATTTAAAAAAATAATTAAACAATACATTTTCTTCAAAATGCAAAAACAACACTTTCTGCCCTGTAGCGGGTAAATATTAAGTTTAAAATATGGCGCTTTTGCTGGGATATAGTACATTTTCTGGACATTTTGAAAACATACACAATTGAAAATTGTCGATTTTTGATTCATGACGTTCTTGAAAGGAGTGAGCTATATACGTTCTCGTGCATCACAGAAACACTGTTAGAAAAATGACAATATAATATTATACTTTGATTTATTGCAGATTTTTTAGCAGAGATGTCAAATTTTTGAGATTATTAGTGATGAATATGGAAGTTTGGGCATTTATAATACTTGCGGGCAGTCATTGGCGAGCCGGCAGCCGACAGAAAAGCCTGGAAACAGTTGGTGGACTCCATATGCTCCACCTAGGGAGCTGATATAGTTTAATATAATATTTATCCCATTATTCGTATCATATTTTACATGTGAGTTTTAAGCACCATCTGTGGTTGAGTTGATTATTTTATGTAGCTGAGATCTTCGTTTAATATTTTATGATATTAATTGGCGTTATTTTATGATTATACAGCTTTATTTAGGGATAAATGATAAAACAGCGTAATTAAAGAATTAACTGTCATAAAAAACATTAAAAAAAAATTGATCGAAGGGCGTTATTTAATTATTTATACCGCGCAACCAAAAAAAAACAACAAATCCTCAATCAAATACTAATTTCTTTTAGACTCTTAACTAATGTTGCTAAGAATACCTTGAGGAAATGCGATTGAGAAAGCTATGTTTTATATGAATAATGCAGATATAACGCTTAAATTTGGAATGGGCTTTTTCTTTACAAGTGTAAGAACTTATGCTCACTTGGTTCGCAAATCATTACAATACAAAAAAAAAATTTCCTCACGAAAATATCAAAACCTTGTCTTATTGTAAAAAAAAAACTACCAAAACGCTTTATTTTGTTTTTTAAAAACACAATTCATTTAAAAAAAATACATATGCTTTCCTTTTTAGAAGCGCCATATCCTTGTCTCGTGGAAAAATGACAAAGAACACACAAATCAATCACGCGAACATATCACGTGGCTATAATCTAAAGTACTTCCTTGAATATTTCATGAGAAGATGCCAAAAAATAAGCGTTTTTTCAATTTTCTTCCTTCCAATCAATCATAAATTGAACGTTAATTTATCAAATGTATATTTTGCACATCGGACCATTTAATAAATTAATGGTTAAATTTAAAAGCATAAACAAAATAAATTTAAATATATATACATATATATATATATATATATATATATATATATATATATATATATATATATATATATATATATATATATATATATATATATATATATATATATATATATATATATATATAAATATATATGTATATATATATATATATATATATATATATATATATTGTATATATATATATATTTATATATATATATATATATATATATATATATATATATATATATATATATATATATATACATATATATATATATATATATATATATATATATATATATATATATATATATATATATATATATATATATATATATATATATATATATATATATATATATATATATATATATATATATATATATATATATATATATATATATATATATATTGTATATATGTATATATATATATTTATATATATATATATATATATATATATATATATATATATATATATATATATATATATATATATACATATATGCCAAACTAATTAATGATTATTTTTTTAATTCAAGACATAATTAATTATTTGCGTTAGCGTTAGAATAATTTAGTCTTAAAATAAAAGAGGATAGGTTTTTTAAATTATTTAACCTTTTCCTAGGATAGTAAATCTCGTAAATGATCTCCTATTCCCCGCTCATATATCTCCAAACATAAGACGACCAAGTCCCTACTCTAGAAAGCAGCTCTAATCTGAGAGTAGCTTTCATAACTTGAGCAGTTCATTAGCGAGATTCAAGCTACAGTAGGGACCAAATAAATTTAAACATGCAAACATTTCTTTCAAGTAACTCACAGAATAAATTAGAAAAAAGTGATGACTATAAACGAACTTTGTCAAAAATGTTAACAAGATATATTTTCGTGAAAATGAAATGAGAATGTTGATTATTTAATTTTAAGGGGTGTCGCAAAAAAGATTTTTATATATATATTTCCTTAACCAAAATGATGTTTTGAAAATACATAATATATAAGTATAACATAACGACATTATTCATTGTTTCGGCTTTCACTTTGTAGTAAAATATGATTTTTACTTCTTTAGTATTATATTGAAACGACTAGTTTCAGAAGAAGAAACACATATTTATAATCAAACCCGTAGATGAAACTATCTGTACCTTTAAAAATTAGTTATTACAATATAATACTCAAGTGAAACATTGATTTTATTTATAATTCGTTCGAAAAATTCCGTTAAAAAAATGATTCTACTTAACAATATTCTAAAGGAAACATGTATTCTAAAAAAATATATTTAATTAAAGATATTTTGAACTTCTTAGAACTTAAATTTATAATAAACCATGGTCAAGGAACTAGCCATTTTATACTGACATTCTTCCATCGCCTGAACCCACAACAGTTATCAATCAGTAAATCCGCAATTAGTTTCATACTATCCTGGTATTAAAACATGTCGTTAACTCCTTTCAACAACGTCGTAAAAAAAACTTTTTCAGGAGAACGATTTTAAAGTTTAAAAATATAATAAAATGTATTAAAAATAAATATCAAGCCACTTATTGAACTTTTTACTGTGCAACAGATCTTTTTAGGTAAAACCTGAAGGTTTTTTCTCCATTTGAAAAATATTAAGGATATTAAAAAAAATATTGAACAATACCTTTCTTCAAAATGCAAAAACAACACTTTCTGCCCCATAGCGGGTAAATATTAAGTTAAAAATATGCCGTTTTTGGTGGTATATAGTACATTTTCTGGACATTTTGAAAGCATGCAATACTGAAAATTTACTATATTTGATGGTGTATATGACATTGTTGAAAGAAGTGAGCGATATATTGAAGAAACAATATTTAGAGCTCCAAGTAACTTTAATATGGAATAAACCATCAAAGAATTAGTAATCTTTTACTGCCATTCTTTCACCACTTGCACCCACAACATCAATCAGTAAAATCAGCAATAGCTTTTTTACTATCCTGGTATTTAAATAAAGATTCAAGTAACAACATTTTTGTAGACTTGTGTATCTACTTAAGTTCATTTAATTTGGTTACTAAGCATCTAAGAGAGCAGTACCTTACCAGGGATTTGGATTAAGTAACTACTGGTATGTACGACCTACTAACTAAGTGCCTTTTTTCACTTTATGCGTCTAGAAACTTCAATCTAACTTTCAGACGGAGAATTCAAAAAGACCAATCACTAATTGATAATGTTAGGTACATTTCATCTGAAACTTGCAGATGAACTGCATCATTTAGATTAAATGTACAGGCATAATTTTAGATTAAATGTACATGTAAATGTACACAGGCAGTTCATCTACAATTTGAACATTAATGCAGTAATGAACTGATGATGAAATGCAATAGAATTTTAAATAGGGAAACAAAGATTTATATTCGGAAGGCACATGAAAATAATATTCCTTTTAAGAACAACCAATTTTTTTTTACTTATAGTCCATTATTTGATTCAACATCGGTTAAGCAAGATTCGTCAATATCCAATTCAAACCCCGCACACTCCTTTCAACCTACGAGTATTTAAACTGGTTCAATATTAATTTGTAACCCTAGTACATGTTTGTGGTGCATCCCTTAGTGCATGTTGGTCTTCGGGTGGACCAAAAATAACCCGTGTTAAACATTTTGTGTGGTTTTAAGTGTGTAAATAGTGCTATGGTAGGGAAGGGTAGTATTGTTTGTGTGCTGTGGTAGTGATTGTCCTGACGAAGAGACGGGTACGTCTCGAAACCGGTACGAAATAGGGACTTTACACACGTGTGAGATTTACCAATTCTTCCCTGTGAGGACACATTATTGTAAATTTTAAATATAAATTATTGTATTTTGGTTAAACAGGTATATTTTCCTACTGAACAAATATTATTGTAATTATTTTTATGGTAAAATAACCAAATACATATGAATGTAGCACCTTTTTTCAAATAATGATTATCTACGATTGTAATACTTAATATATCGGCAACTAACAATTTATTCTTAGAAATCTGTTTCAGTTAAGCCTACAAATTCTCGCAAGTCTGATAAAAATAAATAATGAAAATATCACTCGAGTCTCACCAAGATCAAGATTGGAAAATCCTCTACATACAGTAAATAAAACGGTTTTCTCTAGAGAATTCTACTCGTATGTTAAAACACGCAAGACTGAAAACTCGACGTCAGTGTAGATACGGTAGAAACCGTTTGATTTTTACAGTAGGGATTCTTCCTTAAGAGAAAAATGTTCCAATTGAATCACAGGAGTAAGGTAAGAACAAATATATTAACATACATGAATACATAGAAAATAATTTAAAATAAAATCAATTCCATTTTAGACACAGCTCAATCACGAAAGCATATTTTTTAGCCATCTGTTAATCTATTGAATGATAGTCTGTAAAGGCCTAGGCGTATGCACCAATAATAATAATTAAATAAAAATATTTAAAAAATATATAAATATCAATTATATAATATTAAAAATTTTTCTTTTATTGTGTCGGCAGTCACTTAGTAGGAAAATCTATATACATATTTTTAATTTAATTTTTCTTGGTCAATACCACTTTTTCTTCAAATCCATTTTGATATGTGTCGATGAATTATGCATCATTTTTAAACACCATCAAAACACGTGCCACAAAAGATTTGAAGAAAAAGTGATATTTTAAATTTGATTATTAAAACTTATATTAAACATTAAAACAGTTGAATAGACACATGCAAAACGATATATGATAAATGTTTGAATAGTTAAATTTGGAAAGAATCCATATCGATGAAATTTAAAATGGTGTATTGGGATGGTTAGGATATGTGGAACGAATGAGTGTGGAAAAAACATTTGAAAATAAGTTAAATCAAATAAGTAAAACATCAGCAGTCCTTGCAATTTTCTTTGTGAAATTTGTTCATACATGACTACTTATTGGACAAATGCCAATGACTAAGTCCTAGAAAAATGCCAAGAAATCACTGACATTCATCCGATGAACTATCTGTAAAATAGATATCTTGAAGAAAGGACTCTTATCTATCCACCTCTGTCACTTCAATTGTAGATTACTTTGAAATGTTTTCAAAGACATTGAAAAATGTTATTTTAACGATATAGATAATAATACCCATATTTCAGAACAAACCTGTAAGATGAGACCTTTTGGCGAATAATGTATAATATATGTTGTACGAACATATATATTATATCGGTCGATGTCACCAGGTCACAAATCGTTTAATAAAATTTAGGACTCTTGGAGCGATAAGAAAAAAAGTCCTTGAGTTCCGGAAGCAGCTTGATAAGCCGGATGCTTAAAATAGAATAATATAAGTGTAAATTAGATTTTTCCGCAAAACGGCCAATACTTAAGAGAATTTTCATTTGTTTCGGTTCGCGAAGGAAATGAAAAGACATAATTTGTGAAAATTTATGGACACAAAATCGTAATTAATTTATCATCCTAAATGAAAAAGCAAAATTAATATATTCTTACAATGACTTTCTGATGAAATTTGAAATAAAGCCACACCTAAAATAAATTCCTAGCCTAATAAGTTCTGTGATGAAATTTAAGCATAAAAATATACGTCTTGCATGCAGTTATCCCTGCACATTGCATTAATGACCATTATATGTATTCTGTTACGAATATATACATATGTGTGTTCCACGCCAAAGAATGTTTGTATTTTTACAAAACATTTTTATTCGCTATGTTCCTTTATCATGTACCAGGGTAACATAATGGAATAGACGGTCTATTTATATGGAAATGGATACATTATATGTGTATGAAGACAGCAAACATATGACGTCACTTAAAAATAAAATACAAATTCTTTTTACCATGAAAGTAACTATTTGTATGACTTGGGACTGAATAACACTTTTAAATAATAAATATTTTTTAAAACAGGGTGTATTTTTGTTTTCTAATTATATTTTTTTCCTTTATTAACGGCTGTAGACAATTTTGTACATAGTATATAACATGTTGTATACTTTAGGGTAAAATAATATTTTTTCTCTTTTAATGTACATTATTGGTTACAAAAGTAATTATCTAAACAATGATGAACATATAAAAAACAAGAAATTATGCATTAGCCTCAAATATTGTAATTCTGATTGCTTTATAGTTAGGAAGTGACATATTCCAGATATCGATATATTCCGCGAAATCATTGCCGAGGTTTTGCATTCAGTTTATAGGAGTATTGAATCCAGACACTGTCCAGCTCTTATTACAGTAAAATATTTGACGGTTTCTCGTATTTCTGGTTGGGGCATAAATATTTATCATTTGCAATAATAAGGGACAGTCTTACACATTTTTTTTTAATTTTGTGTAAATTAATCAGCTCAAATAGTTTTTTTTTCCTATCACTCAATTTAATTTATTGTTTCTTCAAGTACTGTAATATTCACAGAGTTGCAAATAATGAACATATAACTTTAAAAAAAACGACGTCATATAGTACATGTACTTAGTACATATAAAGTACTATCTATGTAAGTACTTTATTAAAATTTTCTAGGGTTATCCAAACCGTCTAATATAGACTAGAAAGTGCTAATATAAACTAGAAATATTTCATTTTAACACAAAATAAAAAAAATCAGAATGATGAAAATGAAAAAAGTTAGCAAATATATACTTTATAAGTTAAACGTTTAAAAGAAGAAGGTACTTAGAACCGTTTTTTTTAATAAATAATTTCAGCAAAAATTAAATTCAAACAAACTTAGACAATTAATGTCTAACATATATATAGTCTTTGTGGAATGAATTGATCAGTTTTGGAGTTACGAAAAATGAGTATCTTTGCGCGAGTCTGGATTTGCAAAAAGGGATTCCTAGTAAATAATTAATTCTTTGGCTAGGTCTAAGCCAAGCTAGCGGTTCACAACGGCGTGCTGGTACCGACACTAATTTATGGAAGCGAATCATGAGACTGGTAAAAAAGGATGAAAATAGAGTAAGCGCTGTTGAAATGCACTCCCTCAGACGAATGTGTGGAAAATCATTGTATGAAAGAATTAAAAACGAAGATATAAGAAAGGAATGTAAGGCTGAACGAGGAATAATTGAAAAGATTAGGAAGAGTTCTTTAAGGTGGTATGGACATGTGGAGCGAATGGATAACGAGAGAATGACTAAAAAAATATATGTGGCGAATGTGAGAGGGAAAACAGAATGAGGACGACCGAAAAAGACTTGGCACGATCAGATCAATTAGAACCTAAAATCTGGCAGTGTCAAAAGTCTGCGTAATCGGAGGGCATGTATGACTAGATGTATGGATATGAAGGTGGCGAGGAGTATAAATCAGGACAGAAGAGTGTGGAGTTCCATCCTCTCTACCTACCCCTGTGGGGAAATGGCGTTATGGTAGTAGTAGTAGTAGTAGTAGATCTATTAATATTTTTCGGAAATAAATGTTAGCGCACAAAAACATATTTATTTTATTAATTGTTTTGGCATTAACTTTGTGGTAAGACATGTTACAATGTATGTATACATATAGTTATTATACAGAGCTGAATGATGGAAGTTTAACTTCTGAATCGCGTAGTCTATAATAAAACTCAAGTGGTAAAAAACAAGTGTTTTCTTTAATCATTAAAACATATTTAAGTCACTGTTGGTTAAAGATTCCTCGTAGCTCTAACTAAAAGTTCAGCTTCCTGAAATAATTGGTTAGATGGATTAGTATGACGTTTCTTCAAATAGTCGTCTTCACAATCAATGAGCTATTCCCATGTGTAATATTCAAGCGAACGTAAATCAGTTAGTCAAACCCGAATACTTGAAGTTTCGCGCTTGTTCCGATTAGATAAAATATAAATTACGCGCTAAAATTTCTTTAGGACTAAAATAGCCACCGCTGTTGGAGTTACTCCGTAGCGAGTGCCACTAAAGGGAAATTATAAATACAGCGAGATCCGCACATTTTGCGCCGACTAGAGTCGTTAAACCGGATGGGCTGCTAATAGAACATTCGTTTATGTTCCTAACAATACCTGTACGCAACCAAACTACTAAATGTTAATATTATACACTGGAACCTCTCATATCGAGCACCTCTCATAACGAGCACCTCTCATAACGTGCACCTCTCATAACGAGCACTATTAATAACAAGAACCTCTCATAAAGGGCAATTCGCATAGCAAGCAAAAAAACATCAAAAAGTTGCTCTCTTAACGAACGACATTTCGCATAACATATATATCGTAGTCATACAGGAGAAAGTTACTAAGTGTATGTATTTTTTACAAAAACGTGTCTAACTACTATTTGATATCTTACTAGCCTAATATTGCCCTGAAAAAATCTCATAGCGATTTTAAACTTGGAAGTATAATATATTGACTTGTTAAAAATTACTAACTGCATTGATGTAAATTTTTTTGCCAAGCTAAAGTGACTTAAATGTCCCCCCTGAACATTTTATGTTTTGTTAGTTGGTCACTTTTTCCTGTACGACTACGATAAAGTTCCCTTTTCACGACATTAACTTGTAAGCAAGGACTTCCGCGCCAGTCGAAACGAAAATCGTTTCAGTTAACGAGTAAGATTCTGCAACGAATTATGCTCGTTATGAGAGGTTTCACTGTATTTTAATTAAAAAAATATTTTTTCATAGAATAATTAGAACTGTGAAAAGTAGTTGTCTAGTTAAAAATCAATGTGATTACAATTAACGAATTCTTTATGAAATTCATTCCTTCAATATTTCCTTCATTAGTTCGTTATTCACCGTATATTACAATTTTTATGATTTCATAATATTCTAACCTGTGATTGAAATTACCCGGATAAAAAATAAGTTAATTACATACCATATAATATCTTAATTTTATTGTTTTTTTTTGTCTTTGAAATTTTAATAATATAATAAGTAAATGAATTTTACAAAATCAGTAAAGTTAGAATAATAAAACCACTTAAAATCCATAAAATATGTTTTTTTTTTCTAATTTATACTACAAATATTTTATAAATATAGCATTAGTATTTGAACTATTGCGTTAAGTTACGAACTATTATGATTATATCCAAAGTGTAACAATTAGATTCCAACTATTAAGATAAGATTTGAACAGTTGTGTAGTTGTGGTCCCGTGGTAAATGTCGCGGATTCTTAAGTCAGAATTTCAGGGTTCGAACCCATTCAATCACATTTTGAAATCTATTTTTAATAATGAGCCGCTTAGGCTCACAGAAAAAGTGTCAAATAAAAGTATTTTCATAAATAATAAAAACATATAAATCTCTTTTAAATTAAAAAAAAAATTCATAAGATTTGAACTGATTACGAAAAAAATGGGTTTTTATATTTTTTTCTTGTCTTTCTAAGGGTTTTTCTTATTAATGGTTTAAAAGTTGATCTTTTAACTAACTAACTAACTAACCGCCACGCTGCTTCCCCGCAGGGGTAGGCAGAGAGAATCGAACGCCACACAACTCTCTTTGCAAACATTCTTCGCCTCCTCTACATGCATCTCCTCATACATCCCCAACGATTATTACGACTCCTGATGAGGTGTCCGAGTGGTTAAGGAGTTGGACTTGAAGTTGATCCTTTAATGATAATTAATATGAAAGCTTCCCTACATTTAAGCCTGCTTATGATAAAAATATTAAAATACTAGAGAAAATGCCTTAAGCATGTCTTACAACTGTTTTCAAATAACCTTCAAATGGTAGTTTTAACATGGTAATAAAGCTTGATAAACCGTCTTCAACGCTAGGGTTTTATTTTTTAAAAATAATGGGGGTACTTTACCGTGATTCATTTCCTTATAAAAAGTACATTTATTGAAAGGGTCTGACCTTTCTCGCGCCGCCACAGTTTGTTTTGTAAATTAACAAGCCATCAATTTGCTTGTAAGATTAAACGTCGTTCACGAAACCGGACCGTCCTACGTTCAAGTGACCGTTTCAATTTCAGCTCACATATTTATGCTATATATATATATGTCTTCTTCTTCTTCTAACGCTTATACGCACTCAATGGTGAATACGGCACTGGATCGTATTGATGCAGTGTTATCTTAATCGTTAACAGATGAAGGCAAGGTGATCACATGTGCGCTTCAGAGACCAGGGTAATATTAAATCAAAATTATAATGTTAAATAACAAATATTTATTTTTACCCCCCCTGGGAATCAAACCCGGGACCTCCAGCACGGCAGCTAAACAAGCAAACCATTACACCACGGAGGTGGACAATATGTATGTATATGGTATGTGTTATATATGTATATTTATATTTTTTTATAGATTTAAAAAAAAATACAAAATACATATAGTAGAACGGGGTTACTTGAACCTTGATGTGTTAGTTGAGCCCAGTATAAAAAAAGTATTTTTTAGATCGTAGTATCAATCGAAGTATCGTGACAATAAGTGTCACCTGTCAAGGAAACAATGAATTATGTCAATACGTTCATTATTGTAGACTAAATACAGATTTGTTTTTTTTAAACTGAGCTCAAGTAACACATAAAAGTTCAAGTAGCCCCGTTCTACGGTATTTAAATACACAAAATAGTTGATAAATATACAAAAAAATTAAAATATTACGTTTCTACTTCTCTAATAAAGTAGATACTTGTGTTCGTTTTACATTTTTTTTATAAATAAAGCAAATTATAACAAAGTAAATTAATAAAAAAATATTCCTTGGTATGGAGTTTAGGTTGGGGTGAGTCTTATGTGTTTATTAAATTCAGTTTTAAAGGTTTGATAATTTTTTATAGATTCAAAGTTTCATTAAAGTGTTTTTTCATGTGTGTAATATTAAATTATTAAGAAAATCAAGAGTTACGCGAATTTTGTACTTTAGTTGGTTTTTTTTAGTTTGTAAGTAGTGTTATTTTGATCGTTACTTATATGAAGGCAAGGTGATCACTACTGCAACTAAGGGACCAATTCAGGGTAATATTAAATAAATGTTCGGGTGTAAAATCAATAATATTTATTTGCACGGTAGTTAAATACGCTAACCATTACACTACGGAGGTGGACATACTTCATTGAATTATAGTGTCTTACAAAATACTTTTAACTATTATAAGTAACAAAGATACAAAAAAAATATGTGAAAACGTCAATTAAAGTAATGGGTAAATAAATGCCGAAAAATTTCAAGAAAGGATTAAGAAGAAAATTTGAAGTAAAGTGAGTTACTTTACATAATACATTAAAGGTATCTTAATCAGAAGCAAATAAATGTTATATATTGTATAAATACATTGAACGTATAAAGATTATTTAAGAGGTAAATTTGTAAACTAATGAAGGTCTTTATTTCATGCGTGCCCTTTGCCCTTAAAACAAGATAACCATAGACTACAACTTAACATAAACATTAGTTTTATCTGATCTAACGGGCTCTCAACTAACAAATTATAGTCTTAATTTATCCAACGTGTGTAATTAACACTTACAAAAAATCTAAAGGTAACGTTATCTTAATTCGTGATAATTTAAGAGGTAGGTTGATGTATATGAAATAACTTTCACGGGGTATTTTATGAATATCTGGTTTTTTACATTATTGTAAAATGCTAAATTAAAATATTATTTTAACATCTTGTTTTTTAGTAAATTAAACTAAAAAAACTCTGAATAATTTTCTTTTGTCTTCCATTATTTGTTTATTTACTTACACTTTAAATATAAATAAACAAACTTTAGTTTTATTTATTGTTTCGGCATTAACTTTGTGGTAAGACATGTTACAATGATTAAAGAAAACACTTGTTCAATGGAACAATTTTATATTTTATATTTTAGTTACTATACAGACCTGAATGATGGAAGTATAACTTCTGAAACATGTGGTCTATAATAAAACTCAAGTGGTAAAAAACAAGTGTTTTCTTTAATCTTTGTAACAAACTTTAGTATACCGGCAAATAATTCCCATATGCCCATCATAGGGAGTGCATATAAATAGGTAGGTAGTATTGGTATTAAATTACAATTTTGTAGAATTTGAACAAAAAATAAATAAAGGGACAGACAAAATTAAAAAGTTTATTCTAAAATTTTCTTTACCTAAAAAAAAGAGTTTTAAAAAAAATTATAAAATATCTAGACGATAAAAAAAATGTTTTTTACGCATTTTAAACTATTTATCGGCTAGAAAATTCCGAACATTAAATGAGTTTCTTCGAAGCTGAAAAGTTTTATTCTGTTGTTATTGTTGTGATCATTAATATAGGTACGTATGTTTATTTGATGAAATTGTTCGCGTAATTTTTATGAAAGTAGAGCAAAAATGATAAAGCGATGCATTTAAAACTACATATAAAAAAAGACCACAGATAGGTTTAATCAATATTTATAATTTAGATGTTGCAAATCAAATTTCTCGAAATTGTTCGATGAAAAATAGCAACAGGCAAAAAATAGAGGAAAATACTACTATAATATCTTATTAACTTTTAAACTTTGTCGCTCTGAATAAAAAGTACATCAAGAAATTAAAGCATATATTATTAATCGCAAAGTTTCTACGAAAACTTTAAAAGTTCATGAATTAAACATCAAGTTTTCCGACGGTAAAATATTTGTCGATTTATCTTGAAAACTAAAAAGTTTTATTTCCAAAATGAATAGTTTATGCATACGTATACGAGTGTCTCAAAGCAAATTTACACTAACGATATTCAAAGAATTACATTTTCTTATTTAATATATTAAATATAGTGTAGATGTCGCAGCAAAAGCATCTAATATTTTTTTATAAAAGAAAATGACAGTCGGAGTATTCTAGGGCTTACGACCTGGCATTTGGCTGGGTAAAGTGATGATTTCATACAATTGTGAAACCTTTACTATTCTGCTCAGTAAATGTTGCATTTATTTTGAAATAAAATAAAATGCACTTTAAGACAAAAATAAAGTAATATCTTAGAGTCTTTCTAGAAAATACACCGATTTGCATATGGAATTCACATTCTATGTTGAAAATCCCAGATGTGTGAACAACGATTTGAACACACTCAAAATGTTCGGCGAAGACAATAATAAAATGATAATGTTCAATATCTTTGTAAAATAAAATAAAAATATCTTGGAGTCTTTGTATAAAATACACCGAATCGCATAGAGAATTCATTTCTGCGACTGACGAAAAATTCCATTGTTCCGAGTATGTCCTCACAATGCGCATGGAAATGGTCGTGACGGTGAAAATTAACCAAAAAGTGGCAAACAAAAGCGACGTGATGTGAATGGCAATTACTCTTCCACCACTTGCTATAATGTATCATAGTCTCGAGCCTCGCGCCCGGACTAGCGTGAAGCCAAAAACAAAACTTTAAATTGCTTTAATAATGAAGAATCAGAACTAAAAAGTTTCCTTTCTAAATTAATAGCAAATAGATCTGCTGTTTTTAAATTAGTTTTACTTGGTAAATATAGTTTTTTTAAAATCTGTTGTGACACGTGTTTCGATGCGTTCCGCATCATTTTCAAACACCATTTCGAATACTTTTTTCATGATTCAAAGCAAAAATCATATATTTGTTTTCATTTTTGCCAAAAATATATTGTTTTTCCTCATTTTTCATTACAAAAAAAAATATTTATTTATTATTTTATTGTGTCATTCTTATAACTGTAACGACAACTAGTTAAAGAAAAATATTAAATAACAGTGATTTTAAACAAAATCTATGTTTTTTAATCGATGTATTTATTTTCTGTTAGAAGTATTATTTTTTTATATAACATATCGCTCACTCCTTTCAACAACGTCATATATAAAAAAACTTGATTTTTAACGAGATCGTTTTTAAAGTGTAAGAATATAGTAAAATGTATTAAAAATAAATATTAAGCCACTTATTGAACTTTTTACTGTGTAACAGATCTTTTTAGGTAAAATCGAAGGTTTTTTTCTCCATTTAAAAAATATTAAGTACATTTAAAAAAATAATTTAACAATACCTTTTCTTCAAAATGCAAAAACAAAACTCTGCTCTGTAGCCGGTAAATATGAAGTTAAAAATATGCCGCTTTTGCTGAGATATAGTACATTTTCTAGGCATTCCGATAACATGCATAACTGAAAATTGACGATTTTTGAAATATGACGTTGTTGAAAGGAGTGAGCGATATATGTAGGTATTTTTTATTGTACTTACTTATAACTGTAATTGTAGCTAGTTGGAAAATGTATCCAAATAACGGTGATTTAAAAGAATTTTTGTTTTTCATTATCGTTATTACTTATTTTTCATTGTTTTTAATTTTTTCAGATTATATGATTAGATTCTGCATGATTTTTTCTCATATGAGATTATTTTTATCCAAATATTTTTATATTATTTTTTGACATCTCATCAAAGATGAAGAAGAATATGGAAGTCTGGGCATTTACGGGGCTGACGACCGTCATAGGCTGGTTTAAGTGATCACTTTACACACGTGTAACATTCACCAATTCTACCCATTATTGACAACCACACTACTCAAATTCTTGGAAGTTCTATATATATGAACCAATTTAGAAACTTTGTTCTTGAATCACTAGAACTTCACTAGAGACATCTATTGGTGAGATGTAAAGAAGCTTTTTTACTAAGCAGAAACTCTTATATTAGTATGTGAGGTCCGAATCCTGGATTATATTCACACACATGAGAAACGCCAGAAAATACCATTTTCATTTTTATTATTAAGCTTATAATTTGACCAGATAGTTTATTTACAACATTTTGAGTGTGTATCCAGATTTTGTGAACAAGTATTTGGACACACTCAAAATGTTGCAAATATTTTTATTGTATTATTGTAACTTCAAAAATAAAATATGGCCCACCGCATACTCAATCCGAGAAAATTTGTTACTACATGTTTTTTAATAAATTAATGTGGAATGTCTTACAACATTTTGAGTGTGTCCAAATACTTGTTCACAAAATCTGGATTATCTCCAATTACAGGAGTTATTTTCATATTATTTTTTGACATCTCATCAAAGATGAAGAAGAATATGGAAGTCTAATATAAGAGTTTCTGCTTAATAAAAAGCTTCTTTACATCTCACCAATAGATGTCTCTAGTGAAGTTTTAGTGATTCATGAACAAGGTTTCTAAATTGGTTCATATATATAGAACATCCAAGAATTTGAGTAGTGTGGTTGTCAATAATGGGTAGAATTGGTGAATGTTGCACGTGTGTAAAGTGATCACTCAAACCAGCCTATGACGGTCGTAAGCCCCGTAAATGCCCAGACTTCCATATTCTTCTTCATCTTTGATGAGATGTCAAAAAATAATATGGAATGTCTTGGTATTTACAGGGCTTATAACAGGTCAACAGTTGGTGTGAGTGATTTTATGATCAAATATTCATAAAATATCTCTTAAATTCTCGAAGGTTAAATCCACCAAAGATTTACATATGTATAACATTTTTATTATGAAATATTCATTGAATAGATTTTTATTATTGAAAAAGGTTGAAATTATTTGGCTGATTGTCTTAAAAAAAATAATTCATCAAAATAAACCGCCATGTTTAAATAATTGGATTAATCGAATAAGGTTAGGATTCCCTTAATGTAAAAAAAATCATCATAAAGTCATTCTAAAATCACTCGTATACGAGTGGAGGCTTAGAAAAAAACGTCATTAATTTCACATTTTTACAACAAAGCATCAAAAATATGTGAGCATCAAGTATTTTACATACATATCGCTCACTCCTTTCAAGAACGTCATAAATCAAAAATCGTCTATTTTCAGTTGTGCATGTTTTCGGAATGCCCAGAAAATGTACTATATCCCAGCCAAAGTGTCATATTTTTAACTTAATATTTACCCGCTACTGGGCAAAAAAAGTTTTTTTTACATTTTGAAGAAAAGGTATCGTTTAATTTTTTTTTTTAATATACTTAATATTTTTCAAATGGAGAAAAAACCTTCAATTTTACCTAAAAAGATCTGTTGCACAGCAAAAAATTCAGTAGGTGGCTTGATATTTATTTTGAATACGTTGTATTATATTTTCAAACATCAAAAACGTTCTCCTGAAAAATCAAGTATTTTGATTTATTACATTCTTTAAAGGAGTTAGCGATATGTATTTATGCTGCAAACGGTATTTTTAAGGCAATGATTTTTTTGCCGAAGTGATGAAATTTATACGCCAGTTTTTCTTAAATAATTCATATCATCAATCATTGATTACGAACACAAACAAGAAGCCTACTCATTGCTTCATTTACGGTCTTAATTACCCTTAAACTTCCACATTAAGTTTCAAGGAAATGATTAATTGTGAGAAACCGGATCCTAAAAAAACATCACATAGAAAATCTCCGTTGCGAGATATTCATATTAGTGGCTTGCTTAGTGAGTATTTTAAACATAAAAATATTTAATAACTAACTAACCATCACGCCGCTTCCCCGCAGGAGTAGGCAGAGAGAATAGAACGCCACACCACTCTGTCTTTGCAAACATTCTTCGTCTCTTCCACGTTCATGCATCTCCTCATACATACCCGCCGATTGTTACGACTCCTAACCTGACCACTTTCAAGTATTTGGCATACCTGATCGTGCCATGTTTTTCTCGGTCTTCCTCTGCTCTTTTTTCCACTTACGTTCGCCTCATAAATTTGTTTTACTGTTCTTTCCTCACTCATTCGTTCTACATGTCCAAACCATCTCAACACACCTTTCTTAATTTTATCGATAATGCTTATCTCAGCTTTGCATTCCTTCCTTATTTCACTATTCACACATCTATCATACATCGATTTGTCGCACATTCTTCTGAGAGATCGCATTTCGACTGCATTCAGTTTACTTTCATCCTTCTTTTGCCAACTCCATGTTTCACTTCCATAATATTTAATAACGCTGTACTATATTTTATTTCCAATATTTAATAACGCCGTACTATATTTTATTTGTAATTCATAAAATCATTGATGCTACCTTTTTTAGTGCCTTTTGGTATCCAAGTGAGGTAAAAGGCTCCAAATTAAACATAAAGGTAGGGTGATCTAAGATAAGTGATATAAGAGAGTATTGATGAGACGCAAAGGATGTAAGTGAGAAGTGTTCAGGGTGAAAAAAGGGGAAATGGATTGAAATATACTACAAAAAAGGAAAATGAGAAAAGATTTTTTTTATATTCATTGCAGTTAGAAATTATTCAGAAAAATATGAAAAATTAACACAGTTAATAAATTAAATATATCAGTCAGCATTTGTACGCACCCGATGTGTGTAAAGTAATTGGTAACTGATTTAAAGCGTTGCAGAAACCTTCTTATTCCTTAATACAATAGCTGAAGTATTCAGAGATTCTTGGTCTGATTTTTAAGAAACTCATATTATTTTTGACATCTCATCAAAGATGAAGAAGAATATGGAAGTCAGGGCATTTACGGGGCTGAAGAACGTCATATGCTGGTTTAAGTGATCACTTTACACACGTGTAACATTCACCAATTCTACCCATTATTGATAATTCTGTAATTGGAGATAATCCAGATTTTGTGAACAAGTATTTGGACACGCTAAAAATGTTTTAAGAAACTCGTTGAACTTACTATAAATATTATAAAATACGCCCACAACTCTTTTTCTTGTTCAATAAAATAGACTTATTAATATTAAAAAAATCATTTAAGTTTTTCTATTCGAATTTCATTGAAAATCATAATATTTAAAAAGAATTTATATCTAACTAAAATTTATTAGTAAACGTAAGATAAACAAAGAGTTTTGTGACTTAATTTGTTTCAAAAAAATCCTGTTTTACATTTTTACAGCTTTAATTAAGAAAATATGTAATGTAAGGAGTTTTTAATAAGGAAATAAAGCAAATAAAATATTAATTTTGTATGCTTTATTTCCTTATTAAAATCTCCTTATAAAGGTGATATGAGTTTATCCTTTGTAAGTTATTACAAACTTGCAGGATCGCAGGGCTTGTAAAGGAAGAAGGAAGTTTTTTAATGTTATCATACTTTTCTCGAGGATCGTAGAAAGTTTTATCATGTAATGTCAACTTACAAAATATTCTCCTGAACATTATTTAAATATTATAAATTTATTAGATTTTAGTTTTGTACTGAAATTTCTCGGTGAAACTGCATTTTATAAAATAAAACAACGACTTTGTACGTTTTTCCACATACATTTTATTTGACCAGGAACCGGGTTTCGTCGTAACTGACATCATGAGACTGATGTGAGGCTAGACAAAATTCAAATGTTACATACACAACAAGGCAGGGGTTGAAAACCATGAATTTTAATTGAAAGAGTTTAAGTATTGCCTTACAATAAAAATGACATGTAAGGTATGGTAAAGGTTGAAAATTTGATTGTATATAAATAAATTGATGTAAAAGGTTGTTGGTCGAATAAAATTAATTAAAAAAAAAACCTCTTAGTGGTTATTTTATAATTGATACATTTATAACTTAATTTCAAACATGCTGAATTATCATGAACTTATAATATATATAATTGGAGAAAAAAGCAACAGTTTAAAGTTTATAAGATTTCTCTATCCGGATTTTTTGCACTGTATACCAATTAGATCCGAGTTTCTGGGTTAATTCTTCAATGGCTTGAAGTTCCTTTACCCTGTACGAACACACAGTGGTTCAAATTTGACCAATTGGAATCGATGGCTTAATTCCTGGTGTACCTAAATATGTTTATAGGGGCTGCTACCGTCAATTTGAAAAAATGGTTTGATGTTGAGCGATCAATAACATCACGGGCCACCGCTAATTTTTTTTATTTGATGACATAAAAAAAACCTTCCAGACGGAAGATAAATTGCAAGGATCTCAAGTCAAATTGGGCGATGGCTCTAGATGTCACCCTTGTGAATGGGAATCGTTCAAGCGATGCGACATATTGCCAGAAATAAATCTTTCATATGTCATATTCTCAGTCATTTTTTTCCAGGCCATGCTGGCAAGTAGAACGAGCATGCATTTTCTTTGTTTTTGTGAGAAATGTAAGTATATTCCTGACACAGTAGTGACAACAACATCCCGCAACCGTGTGAATACCCACGTAGTCTTGCAAGCAGAATTCTAGATAAGTCTCTCCTTGAAAGCAGTCACACACTTAAAGTTTCAAGTAACTTAAATATAGAGTAAAACCAAAGTTAAAGAACTAGCATCTTTTACTATTCATCGTCTACGACTATAATCCACATCAGTTTTGCTCTGAATTTTTAAGGTTATAGATGAAATAAAAGTCCAACTATTAAATTTTTACAACTCTTTGTGTCTCATAAAATTCTGTTGGTTTAAAATTGAGGTAAATTCAACAAAATAAATAGCTTGGAATGTTTTATTTCATCCTTTTATATAATCAAGGAAATATATGCAATTGTTAATATGAGTTAAGTACACTTTTTTTAATTGAAAGACATTTTATCGGCAGTTAAAAAAAATCTGGAAAAATAATCCGTATTTTGGGTTTTGGAATCCACGAAATTTATAATTATCAAAATTCAGTATTTTCAACCGTTTTACGTTTTTCTATCATTCATTCATTCCAAAAATTGGCAGATAAATCGGTCCGTATGTAAGCCGATTGATCGCCGGCGATAAATACCTGTGATTTATACTCCATCTGAACCCAGCATTATACAATAATTTTGTATATTAAAAGTATTGATAACTTTGTGGTATGGTAATAAAACACACTCCTTATCATCCATTGTTCTTTGTGTAATACCACTTTTATAAACACTTATTCGTGACTACCGGTTTCAGAAAATCATTCCATCATCAAGTCATTAAAATAAAATTATCACGATATTAGCATAAAAATAAAATTTTGAATGAGAGAAAGAAGACATGAAAGAAGAATGATCACGATGGGAATATTTAAAAAAAATACATTTTTATACAAATGTCCAATCGTATTAATTTTATTTTGTTGACCTGATGTTGGAATGATTTTTCGAAAATGGTAGTCACAAATACATAAGTGTTTTTAAAGGTGGATAGGAATATTTAAAAATATATATTTTTATCGTAATAATCGTAATAATCGTAATAATTTTATTTTGATGAACTGATGATGGAATGCTTTTTCGAAAATGGTAGTCAAAAGTAAATGTTTATAAAAGTGGTATTACACAAAGTTAACATTGGATGATAGGGAGAGTGTTTTTTTTCATTGTATTTTTATCGAAGATAATATGGAAAGTAATAGATACACAATTTAATTATCTTTTCACGTGTTTCCTCATATTAATTCTTCAGTTTCATTTGCTAAAGAGATTTTCCGACACACCTCATATTATCAACTTTTTATTTTCTTATGCTCCGAGAGGCGGAATTCTTCTTTGAATTCGTAATTGTGAGATTGCTGTGATTTATGTTGTTTCGTTTATTTTTTTACGAATGTATTCTGTACTCAGGTTTAAAGGCGAAAAGCTCTTTCACGCTAGCTACGTAGACATACGTACACAAAAGGGTGTCACACTTCACAGCAAAAAATATATGTTTTTATTTTGGATGATTTTTTTTACACCGACAATACTCATAATAAATCAAATAGACGGTAGAATAAATAAGAGGTAGGAAAAACATATAAACAGTACAACTCATTAATTTGTGGTTAGGAAATAATGAAAAAAAGAAATACATCAAAATGCTTCATTAAAATTTCAATGTCAAAAATATTATTGTGTAGTCTAACAATCTTTTAACCATTTAATTTTAGTTGATAATAAATACAGTAGGACAGAAATTAAATAAAATTGCACAAAAATATCTAAGACCATCATCATTTATTTATATAATATATATATATATATATATACATAAAAAACAGGAATATTTTATTGAACTTTTCAGACACCAGAATGTGAAAAAAATATACACCTCTAGTACAATAGATATACGTATAGATCTCTTATTATATATATATATACACATAAAAAAACAGGAATATTCTTTTTTATTGTAAAAAATACTTCCAAATTTCTTTCAGACACCCTGAATTGTGAACAAAATATGACACCCTCTAGTACAAAATATGACACCCTCTAGTACGCTAAGGTTTTTCACGCATATACGTTACGTTCACGACTCCAGCTGCCTCGCCGAGGGTGCTCGTATATTTGAATAAAGATTTACGTACGTTGCTCCGCGAGATCCGCAATAACCAGACTACACGTATCAGTATATACATACTGCATGTATTAACGTGAGAAGATACGCATTTTTTCACGCAAGTGTGTGCAAATCATTATGTTCCCTCCTAAATATTTTGTGATTTAAACACGGATTTTTATTTCAGGGTTAAAAGTTAAATCTCAGAATTGTGTTCAACGTAAGGCACGTAATTAGAAGAGTTATAAAAAATACATGAATCTCACTTATGTCGTATTAGAGTCTACATCAGTAAATAGCAGTCTTTTTTTAAATTATCCAACGTCCAAGTGACTCTGAAATCTAGCTACGGCTTATGCAACACCGCTTATCATGACCCTACTCAGGCTTCAACTTTTTAAGTTTCATAGCCTATACCTAACCTACTCGTGAGAGGATTTACTCTTTATGTTCAAAGTTACTATTATTTCATGTAATTCATAATTGAAAATTCTAGGCAAAAACACTCGCTAAATAGCATAGTCTAATAATTAGGCTAAGTTTTATACTGATGGGAGAGTTATCGATCATGATTCCACATCAATCAAAATTTCAAATTATTTCTTGACATCTCAAAATGATGAATAATAATCTATGGAAGCCTGGACATTTACGGTGCTTAAAAAAATTGTTAAAGAAAAACGCTTGTTTTTTACCACTTGAGTTTATTTTATTATGACGACTAGTTTCGGTTAATCTTCAGGTCTAAATGTAAACTGATTGCGTTTACATTTAGACCTGAAGATGAAAGCATAATTTCCGAAACTAGTCGTCATAATAAAATAAACTCAGATGGTTAAACGCAAGTGTTTTTCTTTTACAATTTCATCATGTTTTACCACAAAGTGAATGCCGAAACAAAAAATAAATATGCCTAAAGAATTAAGACGTTTTTATTAAAACCATTATCCGCACCCCAATGGTGTATAGGGGACTGCTTTATAAAAATGCAGTGTTATCTTGATCGTTTTACTCATGAAGGAAATGTGATCAGCCCTCCGCTTCAGGTACCAGTCCAAGGAAATATTAGATAAGTTTTGAATCAATTTTATTTATTTGACCCACCCTGGGAATCGAACCATGGACCTCCAGAACGGTAGCCGAGCGTGCTGACCATAATACTACGGAGGCGGACAAGCCTTACCGTTTATAGGGCACTAAATCGCCAAGACTCAGTATTAAATTGATCATTAAGACCAATTAAATACTAACCGCAAGGTGATCAGTCTTGCCTTTCTGGTACCAGTTCTGGGTTTAACCAATTTAATATTACAGTGAAGAATCAAGAGTAACTCATAATATGTTTTTTTTATGAAGCTTTCAAACAATGTGATAACTTATTGGTCAGACTTATGAAACAACGATGCAATCTAAAAATATTGAAAACGCCGGAATAGTGTGGCGTTCTATCCTCTCTTACCACTGCAAAAAAATGGCGGGATGGTAGAAGTAGTAGAAGGTATACCCATAATTCGTAATATCTGTTGGAATTGATCTCTTCGAAAGGAAAGAAAATTGATAACATTTTCTAGTACAGAATATTCTCAATTAGTATGAAATTAGTATTAGAAGTTAAAGTAAAACTGTTTGAAATTAATCGCTCTTAAGCACGTCCTTAACCAAATATATTTTCAGGCGGTGATGTCATATCAAATATCGTAAAAACTTTATGCTGAAATTCGGTTAGAAAACACGCACGATAAATCCTTTATCATAAGACGTTATTATAAAAATGTAAGGAGATCATATTATTATCCTATTCTGTCTCATAAGGAAACATTAATGCTATAATACGTGTAAAAATTTTGTAGGCACTAAAATACAGAATTGAGATATGAAACGCTCATAGCATAAAAATATCGTTTAAAAAAAACGCTTTCAGTATTTTTAAGTAGGTACTTTAGATTAACCAAGATTATCAAATATTATAAATATATTAAATATAAATCAAATCAAATAAAAAATACGTGCATATTTCATAATTATCACACGCTTTATAATTATTTTTATTATAAAGTGATAGAAAAGAACTTGGATATTGAGTAAGCTAATATTTAAGATATTCTTATTCTCTTATGATATATATATATACATATATATATATATATATATATGTATATATATATATATATAAATATATATATAAATATATATATATATATATATATATATATATATATATATATATATATATATATATATATATATATATATATATACATATATATATATATATATATATATATATATATATATATATATATATATATATATATATATATATATATATATATATATATATATATATATATATATATATATATATATATATATATATATATATATATATATATATATATATATATATATATATATATATATATATATATATATATGTATAGTTATTCTAGTAAAATTATTGAACTTTTGTGTATTGGAATTGTCAGGCAAAAATTAATACTTCAAAAATACATACATGAAGGTTATATAATAATATTAATAAAATCCTTATGAAGGTTAGGTCACATCTGTAGGGATTTTCCTTGGGTATTGCGGTCAACATTATATACCAGATGTGACCAGGACTCTGAAAAAGGGGATTCAATGCTATATAATTCATAAAATAACGTACTTGGAATTTCGGAATACATAATATTAACCTTTTTATGAAGCGTACTTAAAATAAGAATATTGAAGAGAAAAGCTCATTCTTGGCTATGTATATTCATAAAAATTAGGAGATTCGTTATTAGAATTACTCATCAAAGAACTTAATCACAAAAACTGAATGCAAATAACGTTAATTAAAAGATTCGTGATTAGTTGGATTTACGATGGCTGAATCTTTTCTGGAAATGCTATCACACAGCTCCATGTCTGTGTGCTATGCTGGTAGGGGTAGTAGAGGCGTCTGCGTACCAACCGCCGCGCCGTCGGGTTGGCACTAGATCTAGCAAGCTAACGGAACTAAATAGCCATTATTTTTTCCCTGCCAAAACTGAGGCACTTTTAGCAAGTCGGTGATAGTTTCAAATATTTTAAAATTTTGTGCTATTTTAAGTTTTTTTAATTGAGAAAGGAACATACTAGGTTTTTTCTGGGTTAAGTTTTAGTAGGTTACTGTCCAAGCATGATTTTAATATGTTCATATAGTTATTAGCATAAGTGTTAGTTTTGTCCCAATTGTTTTTGTTCACAATGATAGCATTGGAATAACAAATTATTTTTTTGTTAATTTTTATATGAAAATTAAAGTCCAAAAAAAGTTTAGATTTAAAAATATAGAATCCATTTATAAAAAAACCGCAGTTTTTCAAATACTAAAGGGTGACAACTATTTAAATTTAACAAAAAAATTATCATCGAGATTCTTAAACGATTTTTCTACTCCAAAATATAACATCAAGCAATTTCAGCAAAACTTCAAATATTTGACAATCAAACATTTCAATAAACTCCCTAAAGAAATTAAAAAAATAGATGATATAAAAATCCTTGAGAAAAAAATTAAAGTTTTATAAATTTAAATCTTTAAAAAAAAAAAATTATATTTTTTATTATATAACATTAAACCACGAGTGTAAGTCCCTTTCCAAGCACAAGAGCACAGACTCTTTTATGGAGAGGCACAGCGAATCGAAATATAAAAGTTCTCCATATGTATAAATGATTCAAATGTTATTATGTTATAAATAAAAATGTAAATATATTAAATGAATTTAAAAAAAAATTAAATACTTTAAAATAAATAAACATAAAACTTGAGAGCCTTTCATCAGTATTTGATTTTAATATTTGAAATATAAATATGAAGCTCTACAAATGAAACGCTAAATCGTAACATAAATAACAGTCTAGACTTTCCGTGTTGGATTCAGAAATATTGTCAAAAGCTTCTCACCGCTTCTTCTAACCTAACCTAGCCTAGCCTAACATATTAAATATCAAATAATTAATTTCATTAATGGATTGGGCAGTTTTTTTATGGTAATACTTTTTAAATATTTCAAGGCTAATACTATTTTTTCTGAACATCTATTGTGACACGTGTTCTGAGACATTAAACATCATTGTCGAACACCGTGTATGCATCTAAGTTTTATTCTTAATATTAGAGATGTAGATGAAGACGGGATAAAAGCTATCTTTTATTTGTTTTGTATTGAATAAGCACCGGTTTAGATATTTAAAAAGTAAATACACGAATTAAAGTATATTCGATTATTCCTAGACGAAAAAAATATTTTTTTTATTTTTATGAAGAATTTATTATTTTTACCAGACTGTGACCGTAATTTCAAAGGTAGTTATTTCTTAAATTTTGGTCATTTTTATCATCTTTTAAAAGGGGAAGTAAACTTTATCTCAATGGCATTTATTTTGAAATTTATATATATTCTGCATTCCAATCACAAAACGCAAAAAAAATTTAATTAGCCGAAAAGCGATTATGATTCTAGCTGTTATTTATAAATTTATATTAAATTAAAACAAAACAACAAAAAATATATGAACATGATAATAAAAAAATTACAAATGCAAAAATCATTATTTACTGATTTTTATATATTTTCTACACACTTTATTTGTATATATTTCTTTTCTTGAATAATATCGAAAAAATTATCTTCTGAAATTATTGACACGTGTAATGCGAATGGAAATGATGTATTTGAGAAGTTGTGTGTAAATATTACATTACTGAGAAATGCCGAAAAACAGATGTATGGAAAAATAGGAAATGCCACGTTTCGGAAAGTTTTTCTTCAATTTATTTAAAATATCTTATATTTTATTACTTAAAAAAATAACTTCAGAGAGGCAAGATTAAAAAAAAAACACGAAACATAAAAATTACTGTGAGCAATAAAACACGTGTCAGATGAATTAATATGTAAACAGTAAATAATAAGAAAGCCAAATTTGCTTCTTGAAAATAAAATATTTGTTCCATAATATTTACATAATTCAATAACGTATTTAAATAAAAACAGTTCATTTCAGAAATACATAAAACATTTTTTCGCTTCGGTAAAAAAAAAAAAAAATTATTTTACTTGGTAAACACAACTTTTTCTTAAAATCTATTGTGACATGTATTTTGATGTATTCCATATCATGTTCAAACACCGTACACGAATATGGTGTTAGAAAATTATGCTGAATATATTGAAATACGTGTAACGATAGATTTTAAGAAATAATTTTATTTACCATGTTAAACTTAAATTTATAATCGATAGATATTATCACAAAATGCCAGACCAATAAATGAGACTTATTTAATTTCTTCTTTTAATTATTCTTCTTTTTATAGATCCTCAAGATCTGTCTGTGCTTCCGCCTGTCGCTCTTGGGATTTTGACTGCCAGCTATCTCTCCACCTTTTTGGAGGTCTGCCTGGGGGTCTACGTCCTTCAGGGTTTCCTTGAAGGGCGATACGTGGAAGTCTGTCTTCTGACATTCTGTTAACATGCTCGTTCCAGTATCGCATTTATTGTTGACTCCACCTAACGGTATCTTCCGTCTTACACATGCTCCGGATAACAGTGTTTCTTATATAACTATTTTATAAAAATCACACAGTTATATAAAGTTACTTTTAGATATATTTTTGGCAATACGACTAGTTTTGAGAACTACAGATGATCTCAAAATATGTCCTTTTTACATCAATAAACGGAAAATTCTTTAACGTATCGCTCACTCCTTTCAACAACGTCATATATCAAAACACTTGATTTTTCAGGAGATCGTTTTTAAAGTTAAAAAATATAGTGAAATATATTAAAAATAAATATCAACCCATTTATAGAACTTTTTACTATACAATAGATCTTTTTAGGTAAAACCTGGAGGATTTTTTTCCATTCGAAAAATATTTAGTATATTTAAAAAATTAATTCTACAATACGTTTTCTTCAAAATGCAAAAACAACACTTTTTGCCCTGTAGCGGGTAAACATTGAATTAAAAATATGCCACTTTTGCTTGGATAAATTACATTTTCTGGGAATTCTGAAAACATGCACAACTGAAAATTGACTTTTTTGATATATGACGTTGTTGAAAGGAGTGAGCGATTTGTTTTATTTTGATATTTAAATCATGTTTAAAAAAAATGGCAAATCGATAAATAATCCAAAAATCTTAATAAAAGACCAATAATATGAAGTTACATACATATTTTTAGTTTCGTTGTAAATAACATTCTCTAAAAGAAAGCGAGAACCCTTGTTCATATTACATTATTGACAAAAATCTAAATATTCCTCCGTCATGATATTTCTTTTTATATAAAAGGTTTTTTAAAGATATGTATGGAAATCGCTTGGGAAATCTGTTGGATCGACTCGGCCCTCAAGGAGAACGAAATATTTTGCCATATGCAGAATTTAGCTCATGTAAAATTTGAATTATTTTCGTACTAATTTAAAAACGTAAAAATATTCAACAGAAAACAAGATCCATCCTTTTCTTGAATAATTTTCCTTTTTATATATTAAGTAATGGTGAAAAATTGAAGCATTTTCCAAAGTGATTCATGTTTCCGAATTGCAGATAAAATTTATCTTTAAAAACACTGATGTTATAGCCAAATAAATTAAAATTTTAATTTAAATTAACTGTGCCTTCTACTGCACATAATTTTTAAAAATAAATATTTTTAAATAAATGAAGTCCATACAACTTATAATAGGTACTTTTAACAACATTTTCAATTTGTTTAAATCATTGTTTACAAATAAATATTTCTCAACTTATGAGTTATTATTACAATATATAAAATAACTGGTCAAATAATGAGCTGCATAATAATTGTAAATAGTGTTTTCAGCCGTTCACCAGTATGTAAAGTAATTCTTTAAGGATGTTGAAAGCATTTAAATAAAAAAGTCTCTGCTAAATCAAAGCTTTTCTCTAATCAACCATAGATACAGCCGCGAACTCACATATGAAGCGATGTAAGATTTATATGAAATATGATTTTGAAGAAAAATAGTAGAGTGGTTATCAATTTCATAGGAAGAATGGTGAATATTACGCGTTTATAAAGTAATAACTTAAACCAGCTTATGACAGATGGTAAGCCCTGCAATCACCTAGGCTTCCATATTACATATTCTCATCTTTGTCGACATGGCAAAATGTTAATTATTATTCATTATTTTGATATCAAGTATATATTTTTATAACATTTTTTTGTTGAGAATCTGTATGATTGAATATTGTTTATTTATTTCATAAGTAAGGCCCGATGACAGATCTCTAGAAGCATATTGAATATATCGTAGTCATACAGGAGAAAGTAACCGAGTGCATTTTTTACGAAAACGTGATCATTGACTATTTGATATCTTACTAGCTTAATATTGCCCTTAAAAAATCCCAATGGATTTTCAACTTGGAAGTACAATATAGTGACTTGTTAAAAATGACTTACTGCATTGATGTTTATTTTCTTTCCAAACAAAAGTTACTTAAATGGCCATCCTGAACATTCTACGTTTTGGTAGTTGGTCACTTTCTCCTGTACGACTACGATATGGCCTAGCCAACTATTTTGTCTTTTCTCGTTAACAGTTACGCTTATGGTTTTCGCGTCCTAAGCCATATTTCTAAAAATATCACAAAGTCAAACTAGCTTCCGCCTAAAATTTAGTAAGGACATATTTTTTCAATGTCAAGCACACGGCTGTCCTGGGACTTAATGTGACGTCATGTTTTACATTAAAGGTTTGTTGTTATTAAATAAGCGGTATTTGATCTTTACTGGGAATAATTCCTTTTCAAACATTCACACTAAGAAATGTACATAACTGACTAACTAATTCCAGTATTTGCTTACAACGATTTGATCACACCCAAAACATATTTTGTATATTAAATGCATTGTTAACCTTGTGGTATGGTTAAATAACTTTTTTAGGAAAGTTTTTTTTTATTGAAGGTTATTTCTGGTGCAAATCCACGAACTTTATCATTCAATAATTCTCATTCGATTGGATGAAGTTCATGAACTAGTTCACAATAGAGCACTTTGAAAGTGTTATTACACAAAGTGAACGATAAATGAAAAGAAGAGTGTTACACCTAAAAGTGTTTAAAAAATCAGCATTGAGTTTAATTTATTTTAAAAACGTTATCATATAAATGAAAAAATACAAAAAATTAACAACAAACACATGAATTAAGGTTACAATTCTAATAACTTGGAATGAAATATTCAAAAACAGATAATATCAAAAGTTTAATAGAAAATGTAATTTTTTCTAAATGAAATACATGCCTACATAAAAAAAAGGTATATGTTTGTTAATTCAATGGTTTGATTGTGAATTTTCCAACCCTTGAAACGTCCAATGGAATGTCGTGAATGTTGTATAAATCTAGACTTTCATATTATCATCTCGATAAGTTTTCCATAATTGTTAAATGTTCCATATAATAATAAACAATAGGTAATTACGTAAGATGTGTTTTCTCAAATTTCAAATTCTCATAAAAAAGTAAGAGTAGTAAAAAACATAATAAGTAAAACTAGGAAAAGATGAGCACATTGAGTGTTTGTATGGAATTTATTAAATATTTATATTTGTTTTTCAAAAAATAATTTTCATTTTATTATAAAATTGGTAGCGTTAAAAATTAAATTGGTATCAAATAAAGTAAATGAAAAAATATATTAGCATTTTCCTCTGTCAAAAATATTAAGAAATAAAATTGCCCCTTTTCGCAAAATTCATCGTAAGTTGACTACCATTAGCCCGACAGTATAAAATGTTTATGGGGCCTGAAAATATTTATGTTACCTGAACTAAGGAATTATATGTAAGCTGAAATATGAAATTGACAAAGGATTTCGCCCTTATCATCACATTATGCGGTGCTTCTCGGATCCATGAAAAGTCCTGAAACCATTTATCAGGTGAATGTTACACGTTTAAGGCTATAAGCCATTGAAAATAGCCAGGATACACAAGTTGCTTATATTATATTATTCAAACATGTTTTGCATAGATTTTAATATAAAATAGTTATGGAGTGAGAGAGGTTATAATCAATGTTCGTGTCACTAAATTTAATGCTTTATTAATAACTAGAATTAGTAAGTAACAAAAATAAAGCTGATTATAAATTTAAGCAAAAAGGTTATAAGCAATGTTCATGGCACTAAAATTAAGGCTTTACAAAAAACAAAATTCTTATAAATCTTAAATAAAAAAATTAAGACTATTTTTTGATGTTTTCAGCAAATAAATCTAAATAAATATAAAACTTTGACTTCATTTATAATTAATTAGCCATAAGTAAATGTCCGTATTTTTTCGATTTCAAATCGCAAGTTTTTTTTTAAATCTTCTGGTGACTACCCAACACCGGGACGCGCGTTTTATTTTAACATCGGAGGGGAAAGGTGAAATAAAAATTAATTAAATAAATAAAGACATGTGAAAGAATATCACATAGGTTTTCACGTAGGTCTGTGCAAGCTTACTAAAAACATACATATTTAAATCATTCGTTATTCAAGTACTTTTATGTTTCAAGTTTTATCAAATAATTACAACCGACAATATCGATATAGCTTATAATTTTATCTGTTTGTTCAAGATAAGAATAAAAACGAGACATTGCAGAAGGCATCTGTTGTGGTTTCGAAGTATATCGATTGTACTATGTAGGATTGAAGGAGTCTAGGTAGGAGTTTTTCTGGGTACCGCAGAGTACGGAGACATTCATCAAAGAGATTGCCAGCATCCGAAAAACAAGATCAAACACTCAGAAAAAAATTGTGGAGGAGTAATTTTATTAGCGAAAACATATTGTTTCAGGGTTATGATAATAACACTGGCCAACAATTTAAGACTTTTATTTTGTAACAGGCATGAAAATACCTGATCTTAATGCAATTTGAACAGTTGAATTCAAAAACGAAAAAAAAAGTAGCACGTCAGATTTTTTAGTTATGGATATTTTTAATTCTGATATTGACTAAAGTTTATCTTTTATTTATATAAAAATATCTATAAACATTTAACTCTATCGTATTCAATACTAATAAGTTAATAAATTTCAACTGTTTCTCCATAATTATCAATACTTTTTTTGAGTCCCTTAGACCTTAGACTAAAACATATCTTGATACCAACCACTATTATGGTTTCAACGTATGGGGTCCATACAAACAATAATATGACTGTAGCATCAAAACATCACCCGATACAAGCTTATCACCATATAGACTTTGAATAAAAACGATTAACTTAGTCTAAATCAGTCATCCAAATTTCAGTTACATAATCATTGTTGGCCAGTGTTTATTATTAGATAACACTTTATATGGAGAATAAAGAGCAACACAATTCTTACGTTATGCTAATAAATATTTCTCTATTTGCGTTTAATTAATTAAATGGCAGTAGAAAAGCACCGGAGAAAATTACTTGGTAAGTTGAAAATTACAAACCATGCTACGTTCTGTCCCACGATTGTTTGATAACAAAGCCCTGTCGCATGCCTCGTCCTGTCGACCTCCTCCGTTATCCTGTTTCCTGGGCGGAATGTTTTCCGAGGCAGGAAATAGCCTTGCATCCCACTAGTCATCTTTCGCCCAAGGGCACCGAGTTCACTTAGGGCTTGGAAAGAGGGCAAATTGAAATCGGTAGAACTTAATCGCTATCACGTTTATAAATTACAAGACCGTACATTTTATTAATTGTTTCGGCATTAACTTTGTGGTAACACATGATGAAACTTATAACAGAACGCTTAGCTACCTTACTGGAGATTCTGAGTTCGATTCCTAGGGGAAGAGGGTCAAATAAATGAGTGATTTTTTCAATATAATATTTGTTCAATATAACCCTGGAATTGACTTGAATCGAAAGGCTGATCACCTTGCCTTTATGCAATTAACGTTTATGATAACACTGCGTTTTTACAATACAATGCCCTTTTCACCATTGGGTGCGGATAAGGGTTAAAAGAAAAATAAAGAAATTTAGTTGAAAAAAGTTTATTTTTCGCAATAATTTCATCAAAATATTAGGAATAAATATTGGATGCGTTGTAAAATAAACGAGCTGATGATTTTTCTCAAAAAATGGTCAGAACAAGTTGTTAATATAATATTACTCGCTCAGTCTCGTGTCAGAAAATAACAAGGCCGTCTCACGAGCAGATTTTCCTCGCCCTTAAATCATAACGATGTTCCCACTAACAAGCTACATCGTCAAATCTGTCCTTTTTGTAATAAAAAATAAGTTTTGCAGGAGTATGATATCCTTCAATCTTGCCCGGGAAGAAAGATTATAACCGCAAATAATTTGCAGTATCGCTGCGATTCTATTTGCGCGATACTACATACGTTCACAACTACAACTGTATATGGAATAATGTCCTTGCAATATATTGCCTATACCAAAATTAACCAGCTGCCTGACATGTCGCTCACTCCTTTCAACAGCGTCATATATAAAAAAACTTGATTTTTTTTTGGAGATCGTTTTTAATGTTTAAGAATAAAATGAAATGTTTTAAAAATAAATATCAAGCCACTAATTAAACTTTTTACTGTGCAACAGATCTTTTTAGGTAAAACCTTTAGGTTTTTTCACCATTTGAAAAATATTTAGCACATTCAAAAAAATAATTTAACAAATCCTTTTTTTCAAAATGCAAAAACAACACTTTCTGCCCTGTAGCGGCCAAATATTAAGTTAAAAATATGCCGCTTTTGCTGGGATAAAGTACATTTTTTGGGCATTCTGAAAACATGCATAAGTGAAAATTTACGATTTTCGATATATGACGTTGTTGAAAGGAGTGAGCGATATGTGACACTATTGTATTATAGACGTTTAAAAAAAAATTATGAGTCTGTTTTTTTTTTCTTAAAAATAAAAATGATCTAATATCAAGATTCTTAAATGATTTTTCAACTCCAAAATGTAATACTAAACAATTTCAACAAAACTTCAAATACTTGGGAATTAAATATTTCAATATACTCCCTAAAGAAATTAAAAAAATAGAAGATATAAAAATTCTTAGGAAAAAAATTAATGCCCATTACATATAAATCTTGAAAAATATATATAAAAAAAGGCTTTTATACCATTTATTATATAAAACATTAAACCTTGAGTGTAAGTACCTCTCCAAGCTCAAGAGCTCAGTATCTTTTTTGGAGAGGCACAGCGAATCTAAAACTGTAAGTTTGCCATATGTATAAATGTTTAGAAATTGTTTTATGCTGTTCTTAAAAATGTAACTATATTAAATAAATAAATAAAATAAAAATAAAATAAAATGTGGGCTGGTGAATAATGGTTAAAAAAAGAAACAGTTGTGGAAAAACTGTTTTATTTTATGTCTAAATGATGTCACAATAAGAGTAATGATCAACGGTTACACCACGTTAAACTTTATTCTACGTCATTTCACAGGGACGATGATTAATACAGCCATCCACTGTGACATGTCCTTCCTGAAAATTTTGCGCAAATTGGCCACTTCCAACCAAATGATAATCCACTATCGCACATGTTATGACGTCACACAATATTTAATGGAAAGTGTTGACATGCGGACATCGTAATTATGCACGAGTTTGATCAAAATATCCCAAAATGTTTGTTGAATATTCACAAACGCACTACAACATGTAACGTAAAATGCATTTTTTTGTAATGAAAGTAAATTGACTGTAATGTACTTTTGAATTTCCATTTTACAGTCAGTCATTTATTTTACATAATATTTTCATTTACATATTTTATTATTATTTGTCTAGATATATAAATAAAAAATTAAATCTTCCGTAATTTATATTTAAAGCACTAACTTTGTGATTTTCCATTTTATAATAAAAATGTAACTTTGTGTTAAAATCAATATAAATATTTTATTAAAACTTAATTATAATGTCAACCGGTTTCGAAGTTAACCGCTTCTTTATCAAGACTGATAAAGAAGCGGTTAGCTTCGAAACCAATAGACATTATAATTAAGTTATAATAAAATATTTATATTGATTTTAACACAAAGTTTCATTTTTATTATTATTAAATCTTCGTTTGTTCCTGTTATATGGTAAGGTGGTGAAAGATTAATAGAAGATTGCTTGTTCTTTGATTTTGGTTTATTCTATGTAAATATTATATTAAACCATGTCCGCGCCCTATGTGGAGCATATGGAGTCCACAAACTATATCCAGGCTTTTCTGTCGGCTGCCAGCTCCCTGGCATCCTCCCAAAGTCATGTCAGCGTTCCGAAGTTCTGACGAAAACTGCATTTTCTCAGTTTTACTAATTTTAAAATAATGCGGAATGTAACTAAACACACGTCGTAATAGATTTCTAAGAAATTATGGTCTTTAGAAATTTAAATTTAAATAAAAATCAATAGATAGAACCATCAAGTAACCGCTGAATCAATTAATGAAATATTTTTTAGTAGCTTAACGTTACGAGAATTTGATTCATGGCGATATTAGGAATTATTTGAATGAATTGATTGATATGATGTAAAAAATATCTTAGTTGCATAACTATAACGACAGCAAACTTCTGAGATTGAACATTTCACATAATTATGTCTAGTCACAAGAGAATGGATTCATTCATTAAATCTCTGTATTAAAATCATCATTATTTAAATAAAAAAATTAAATGATTTCTGGTCGTGTTTTATCCTTACATTGGTGATAAAATAAATGACAAAACCGTCATTTTGTAAACTGACAGCGCTTTTAGCAGAACTTGGAAAAAAATTCAGCAGTTTGCCTTCGTTTAAATTTTATGCTTCAGCTTTTAAAAACTCTTAAAACTTCTTTATAAGTGGTACATAATCAAGTCAGTTTTTTGCTGCAGTATATTTTCAAGAAATAAAAACTATTTAGCGTCTCATTCCATATAATGAAGTGAAATACATAATGAATTGAGACACGCAATAATTTTTATTTCAATAACGAATTCCTCGAGACTATCATTTACGTCTCGAGTCATAAGCATTTCCTGAAAAAATAGAGCCTTCAAGGACTAATCTAATCTGGTGAATACTGCGCAAAGTGTGAGTGCAAGCGAGTTAGATGAAATTTCAAGAATAAAATGGCCATTTCGTATGCATATCCTGATACTGCTAAATGATGACAGAATGTAAGGCAGTCGGGTCGTAAATACGTTTTAGTGTTTTATGAGTCCATTGAGTCCATTATATGCAAATATTTTTATTATTATTTATTAAAACGCTATATATCAATGTGAGGCATAACGATGTGAGATATATATTCGAATGGTAATAAAAGTAAATAATGCAAAGCTGAGATAAGCATCGAATTAAAAAAAAAGTTTTGTTTAGGTGGTTTGGGCATGTGAATCGAATGAGTAAAACAAGAACAGTTAAACAAAATTCATATGTCAAAAATACAAGATAATTTTTTATTTAATTTTTATTTTAGTTTTTTAGTGAAATAAATTGTATACATTTATTAAAATCAAGTTTTTTAAAACATATTTAATTTTTTTGCAGGATCCCACCAAGCCACCTTGAGTGTCTTGTCGGTGGAGTTCTTTTTCAATACATTTTTTTATTGTTTTTAACCATTTTAACCTAATAAAAACACAAAAAGAGAGAAAAAATAAAAATAAAAACATTTTACAATTTTCATAAAATTAACTCTTGATCATTCACCCATTCCTTTATTTTGCCTTTGTTTCATATTTTATTTTGACCTCTAACATCCGCAATAAATTAAAAATGTTCGGAACGATATATTGCAGTGTTTGACTGCCATATTTATTGTTAATTCTTGGGACTATCAGACCTTCGTTGTGTGTAAATCGCGTATCATGGTTATGTACTAAAAGATTTTGATATTTTTGTCTAATAAGAACACAACATAAATGATTTAATATATACATGCATTCCTACATTTCAATACATACATACCTACATATGAACATCTGCATACACACATACATTTGAGATAAGCTTTATGGGAAAACGTGGTGATAAATAAAAAACTTGTATAAAAATATTTCCAATTTTTAGCCTATTTTGATTCCTTAGAATGTAACTGCTGTCTACGTATATGTAAATAAAACACAACCAATTGACTCTGCCGCATTTGTAAAATAGTTTATGTATTCCTAAATTAAATTAAGACAATCATTAAATTATTAAGTACTGAGAATGGAGCAAACTGTTGTTATTACATGATATAAATTGATAATATAAAAAGTTGTTTTCTGTATTATAAAAACAAAAACATTAATGTTAAACAGGAATATGGTATAAATAACTTTCACTTGCTACAAATATTTTTCAATAAAACCTTCTCATCTTAGCAATATTCATGAGATAACGGGAAACATGTTAATGATCATTTCCAATTATTAACAGCGCCATTTAATTCACGGGAAAGGATAATATTAGATTAATTATTGTCTGCGATAATTTGTAGCTTACGAATAACATTTATCCGAACTTGTTTGCGTTTCGGAAAGCTAAAATTAGCATATCCAGGAAGCTTCCAATTTAAGTAGTATGAATTGTTACGGGTGGAACGTGGGTAAGCAATATACTCGTACATAAACCCTTATATTTAACATGTGTCGTAAATGTCGTGAATATAGAGATCGATTGGATCTATTTAACAGGACTCCAAATAAAAAATCCTCCTATTTATATATTTTAGAAAAAAAGTCAAAATATAAAACATATTGTTATTTACTGTGTTTTATTTATCTTCGAACCCTTATCCGCACCCCGATGATGCATAGGGCACTGCATCATATAAATGCAGTGTTATCTTGATCGTTAACCAAGGATGGGTGATCAGCCCTCCACCGCAGGTACCAACCAGTCGAGGGCAATATTGAATAAATATAAGGGTGAAAAAATCACTAATATTTATTTTTTGTTATATTGTTATATTTGTACGCATAAAAATCTTCAATACTTCGACTTAATACGAAGAAAAATATAAAAATCTTACTTTAAAACGGGTTGTGGTCCCGTAAATAGTGACACAGTCTCTTGAGTCAGAGTTTCTGGGTTCGAACCCACTCTACCACAAGTTGATACCTATTTTTAATAATGAACCACAGCAAAGAGTATGAAATTGAAGTATTTAAAAAAAAATAAAAAAATAAATTGGGGAAAAGTACAGTAGGTCTAATGTGGCACATTGCCTCTCCCACATGACCTTTATATTTTGGCGAAATCTATTCGTAATATGTTTGACATAAGACACTTATGGAAAAACGAAAAAAAATCTACAGTATTTAATTTTTTTTTAAAACTTTTGTTAAAAAATAATTAAGGAGTCAAAATGTTAATTGATTTCTTGAAATGGATTTAATGAATTTATTTTATTCATAAACAAAAACAAATTAGATTTGGTCAGTTACTACGTTCAAGATTCTATCGAAAAAAAAAATGACTTAGTTTTTTTGACTTCAATATCGAAGTTTTTGTACTCACTTATAAAAACATTTTTTATTTAACATCTTTCATAATTCATATAAGACAGATTAGAAAATATAAATATATTTTTTTAACCTTTCTACATTTATTTCAAAATAAAGGTATCAAATTCTTTACTGAGAAGCTTGTAAAAGAAATATGTATGTAAAAAATTCAGCTAATTTGTAAACAAAAATTCACAGCTCAATATTTCATAATAAAAGCCCATTTTTTTGACAAAAAATGAGATATTTTTTTGCTTGCAAGGTATTTTAAGATAGGCATTCGAGTCAAAACAACTATAATTTTTTTTGGGGTAGTTTAAATAAATCGTGTGAATTTTCTGAAATAAGATCAATCAAACACATATATATATATATATATATATATATATATATATATATATATATATATATATATATATATATATATATTTATATATATATATATATATATATACATATATATATATTTATATATATATATATATATATATATATATATATAAATATATATATATATATATATATATATATATATATATATATATATATATATATATATATATATATATATTTATATATATAAACATATATATATATATATATATATATATATATATATATATATATATATATATATATATATATATATATATATATATATATATATATATATATATATATATATATATATATATATATATATATATATATATATATATATATATATATATATATATATATATATATATATATATATATATATATATATATATATATATATATATATATATATATATATATATATAAATATATATATATATATATATATATATATATATATATATATATATATACATATATATATATTTATATATATATATATATATATATATATATATATACATAAATATATATATATATATATATATATATATATATATATATATATATATATATATATTTATATATATAAACATATATATATATATATATATATATATATATATATATATATATATATATATATATATATATATACATATATATATATACATATATATATATATATATATATATATATATATATATATATATATATATATATATATATATATATATATATATATATATATATATATATATATATATATATATATATATATATATATATATATATATATATATAAATATATATATATATATATATATATATATATATATATATATATATATATATATATATATATATATATATATATATATATATATATATATATATATATATATATATATATATATATATATATATATATATATATATATATATATATATATATATATATATATATATATATATATATAGTTAATAAGCTAAGTGTTGGTATATCATGGTATATTACATTTATATGCTTGCTCTTTTCATGGTGAAATTTCCTCATGTTTAGAAATGAGGAGTAATATTATAAATAAATGCAACGAACGGGGTAAAATAACTTGGGGAATGGCAGGAAATTGCGTGGTTTAAACAAAATTGAATTTTCATATTGGGTACTTGGTTTTCATTCCTCCTTTTAAGGTGTCTGTAGAGGAAATGGAAAAATTAGATTAGTGGTTGTTATAACAATAAAACGTAATCCTTATCTGACGTCTTCCAAATCAAGGATATAACATTTTTTTTAAACCTAGTCTAAAACGCCTTATACAGTTAGTAGAATTCCATATTGAATTGTTGGGTAATATATCCAAAATTACACACGGTTTATTTGGTTGAATTCTACATTTATTTATGTATATTTAATACGTGACGCGTTTCGTCTTCTTAGGACATTATCAAATACTCAAATGGGTGTTTGATAATGTCGAGAAGACAAAACGCGTCACGTATTAAAATATACATAAATAAATTTAGAATTCAACCAAATAAACCGTGTTTAATTTCGGATATATTACCCAACAATTCTAAAACGCCTTGTTTTATTAAAAACATTTGTGGCCAAATCCTTGTTCACAAATCTTAGTTTCTACATTTAGGAGTTATTTGTACATTTTATATATTCAACATAGAAGAAGAAGAATATGGAAGTCCGAATATTTACAGGGTTCATGATCTGTCATGACCTGTCAGGCTGGTTAAGTGACTTAATTTTCAGGTGTCTCCCAGTGTGTAAAATAATCCGGTAAGGATTTTTCATACATCAAAATTAAAGGGTTTCTGCTTAATAAAAGCTTACTTATACTTACCATAGATCACTCACGTGAACTTAAACATAAAATGTTAGTACATTTTTTTATATGTACATATATGCATATACCATATATGTATGTATATAATGTGGGTCCTTATTAAATGTATATCTTTGAGATGGAACAGTTTGAAATATTAAATTACTTAAATATTTAAGAATGCGAAAAAAATTATAAAATGTACACACAAAGTTGCTTATAGTTTCTTATTCTTAAAGGCTTGTTGTTAGTTTTTTTTATTTTTTTTATTATTAAATTGAATATACTTTTATTTAATTAATTATAGTACTGCTGACTAAAACAAACGCTTTAAAAAAAGCAGTTTTCTATCATAAAATACAAAATTAATAATTTACCGTTATTTTAAGTAATGTTTGTTGACTCTTACTATATATTTTTTACATGCCCCATAAGCAATTACTACATAATAAAATATAAAATATTATCAATGGGGATGTGCAAATACCCTCCATCTATTCTAACAAGGGTCTTTGTTACATAAGATCAAATAAAACCTTTCATTATTTTGATAATCTTTCTAAATATTTAAATCTATTAATACATTCATTTATTTATTTTTATTTATTTATTTTTCATAATGCAAAGATACATTCAAATATACATATTCATTTCATATATACATTTATTATATGTATTACGGCACTTTAGGCATGGCCTGTGTTGAGCCGAATACTAACATGTTAATACAATTTTTATATTTATATTTTAATAATATATATTTTTATTTATTGTATCGGCATTAACTTTGTGGTAAGACATGTTACAATGATTAAAGAAAACACTTCGTTTTTTACCACTTGAGTTTTATTATAGACTACATGTTTCAGAAGTTAAACTTCCATCATTCAGGTCTGTATAATAACTAAAATATAAAATATGAATTGTTCTATAAATAAGGAGAGGGGAAAGTAAGGAGAAGGGGTTAGTCAAGGGACGGAGTTTGAAAACAAAGGAAAAATGGAAAGCAATGGTGAAGAATTTCGAAACAATATATTATTAAATAAATTATTATTAGAATCCAGGTTTTTTTGAATTTCTAAATTTTCAAGATAATTCATAATTTGGCCTTTATATGGAACAAGGTTTAATAATTTTAATTTATGAGAGTGAAATGAGTGATAAGTATCTATTATGTGATTTGCAAAAATGAACGTCATAGCGGTCTTGTTAGTAATTATTATTAATTATTATTTTTCGGAATTTGCCTATACAGACATTATACAGACCTTGAATGATGGAAGATTAACTTCTGAAACATGTAGTCTATAATAAAACTCAAGTGGTAAAAAACGAAGTGTTTTCTTAATCATATATTTTTTTAATTATAAGACTATTTCAAATTATATGGTTATTATAAGTTACATTAAATATAAACAAATATAAATTCAGTTTCATGATGTTTGTCAACCTTTGACTTAGACATAAGTTTGGCGAGTTTAACCATGATAATTATTCACTAGGAATACGAGTGTAATCCCTGATCAAATTAAGAGCTCGTGTTTAGCAGTGAACCAATGAAACAAAGGTAATAATTGGTTAGATGTATTCTAATTATTGTCCCAATTTGCGGTTACATAGTTCAATGTGTTCGGGTGATGATATATGATAAAATAATATATCGAAATGGAGCAAATAAAAGCCTTACAGCGGAAGCTAAACTAGAAGTGCAGTTTCGGTACATACCCTTATGTATGAAATTGAAACATGGAGTTGGCAAAAAAAAGGATGAAAGTAGACTCAACGTAATGTAGCTCACGCCACTTCTCCGCAGGGGTAGGCAGAGAAAAGAACGCCATACCAATGTCTTTGGCAAACAAGCTTTGCCTCTTCAACATTTATGCATCTCCTCATTCATATACGTGAATTATTATACTCCTGAGCTAACCGCTTTTAAGTATTTGAAATTATTGATCGCACCATGTTTTTTTTTGTCTTCATCTACTCCTATTTCCAACTCCATGCCACTGATAAATTTATTTTACTGTTCTTTTTTCAATCATTTGTTCCTCATGTCCAAACCATCTCAATACACTTTTCTTTTTATTATAGATAATGTTTATATTTCAGCCTTGCATTCTTTCCTTATTTCATCGTTCGAGCACCTATTATACATCGTTTTGACACACATTCGTCTGAGAGATCGCATTTCACCTGCATTTGTTGTACTTTCATCCTTCTTTTGCCAACTCCATGCTTCACTTCCATACATAAAGGTGAAAGAAATTATTTATATATGAGAAAAGGAATTAATGATTATTGGATTCAAAGTGGAGGGTAGTGGAAATGACTCGGGCACTTTGGGTTGCACACTCATACTCGTATGAGGTTGGCTTTTGTTATATCGTTGTCGTACAGGAGAAAGTGACCAACTAACAAAACGTAAAATGTTCAGGAAGGCCATTTAAGTCACTTTTGGTTGGCAAAATAATAAACATCAATGCAGTTTTTCATTTTTAGCAAGTCAACATATTATACTTCCGAGTTTAAAATCGCTTTGGGATTTTTTCAGGGCAATATTAAAGCTAGTAAGATATCAAATAGTCAACGATCACGTTTTTGTAAATAAATGCACTTGGTCACTTTCTCCTGTATGACTACGATATGTTCGATAGGGTGAAAATAGTTTACCGAATTTCATCTTCAAGGGTGAGAAGGAAATTTGGTATTGTTGTTAATAAATTTGTTATTTCATTAATTGGTTCGGTAGTCACTTTGTGGTATTATCTATCCATTTATAATTTAAGTTTTACTTGGTTAATACCACTATTTCTAAATACCTATTTTGATACGTGTTTCGATGCATTCCGAATCATGTAGGGTGATTGAAAATCATGAGATGCGATCATGAAATGCGATCTCTCAGAAGAATGTGAAAAAAAATCATGAAATGCGATCTCTCAGAAGAATGTGCGACAAAACGATGTATGATAGATGTGTGAATAGTGAAATAAGGAAGGAATGCAAAGCTGAGATAAGCATTATCGATAAAATTAAGAAATGTGTGTTGAGATGGTTTGGACATGTAGAACGAATGAGTGAGGAAAGAACGGTAAAACAAATTTATGAGGCGAATGTTATTGGGAAAAGAAGCAGAGGAAGACCGAGAAAAACATGGCACGATCAGTTATGCCAAATACTTGAAAGTGGTCAGGTTAGGAGTCGTAACAATCGGCGGGTATGAATGAGGAGATGCATGAACGTGGAAGAGGCGAAGAATGTTTGCAAGGACAGAGTGGTGTGGCGCTCTATTCTCTCAGCCTACCACTGCGGAGAAACGGTTAGTTAGTTAGTTAGTTTAGAAAATCATGAGAAATGCATCCATTTAATACATTTTATGTATCAGTGATATTTACCAAGACTTGATTTTTGTTGTCGTTATTATTTCGATTATGTTGTTAAGTATGTTCATCTCATAATTAGTCCTCAACATTATGCATAATATATTTAAGTATTATTGTTATTTCTGAATTAAGTAAAAGCTATTTCGCTCAAAACATTTTCGATTCCTACACTCGACGAAACTTTCAGCGGCTCAATTTACTTTAACAATAGACATACTGGCGAATTCAATTCAAACGCTCCGTTGTAAGCGAAAATTTGCTGATGAGATTTCAGAAACATTTTGCCAAAATTCATTGAGGAACCCTTGTATAGTCAATTGTAAGAATTGTTTGCTCTGTGTGCGAAGGTAGAGAAATCTAAAATTTTTAAATCAGACTAATATCAATCAGATAATTTGTAATTCATCATATATGAAAATGTACTAGCCTTCTCTCGATTTTGTTTATTCATTCTGAAATTTAAGAAAAACGTGTTCTATTTCATTTTTTTTGTCTAAAGCGTATTTAACTAATGAGGCATAAAGCACTGCATCATTTTGACGCAGCATTTTCTTGATCGTTCCTTATATGAATAAAAACTGATCAATCGCAGGCTTCAGGCGCCATTTTATTCAAACCCCTATCCGCACCCCAATGGTGCATAGGACACTGCATCATATAAACGCAGTGTTATCTTGATAGTAAACACATGAAGGAAAGATGATCAGCCCTCCGCTTCAGGTAGCAGTCCAGGGTAATATTGAATAAATATTATAGTGAAAAAATCACTTGTATCTATTTTGCCCCCCTGGGAGTCGAACTCGTGATCTCCAGAACGGTAGCCGAGCGTACTGACATACGGAGGCGGACAAAAAAGGACAGGCTCCAGTTTTGGGTAATATTGAATAAATATTAGAGTGAAAAATCATTTTCAATGTGTTCAAATTACTCAAAAGTAAAGGTTTTCTCCACTAACAATTTATTTTGTACATTTTTAATTTAAATACGCTGCATAAAATTGAAAACAATATTTTCAGGCCTTTCCCAGTATGTGAAAATAACCCGGGTTCACATTTTTTTGACCAAAAATCGTCTATGCTTTATAAAACCTTTCCTCATTCCAACATAGATGGATATTTTAAACTCATATATACTGTGTCACGCGATTTATCAAAACATATAGGAGTTTAAAAAAAAATGAGTGGTGTGGTTGTCAATCATGGGTAGAATTGGTGAATGTTACACGTGTGTAAATCGATCACTTACCCAGCTCATGACAGGTCATTAGCCTTGTAAATTCTCTACACTTCTTTATTCTTCTTCATCTACATATGTTAAGATGTCAAAAATGTTAACATATTTCATTAATTGATTCGGCAGTCCCTTTGTGATAAAATGTATCCATTTTTAATTAATGTTTTACTTAGTGAAAACCACTATTTCTTAAAATCTACTGTGACACGTGTTTCGATGCATTCCGCATCATTTTCAGACAAACGGTGTTTGAAAATGATGCGGAATGCGTCGAAATACGTGACACAGTAGATTTTAAGAAATTTTGATATTTACTACGTAAAACATTAATTAAAAATGTCGACAAATGTTGGATGTAAAAAAAAGTTATTTAATCTTATTCTTTCATTTTTTTACCTAACAAGGTCTATTATTTAAGAATATTGCTCGATAAAGTTCGTGAGAAAGATAAAAGAAGATATAGGAAAATGGAATTTTCAAGACATATCAACAGAATTCACGGATTTTCTAAAAAAATGCGAACTGAAAAGTCACTATTGGCAAGGCTTGTTTCGCTCTTCTACCTTATCGAATCACGTTTTTAGAAAAAAAATAACGCTGTTTCTATGTAAAGTAGCTGGTGTAATGTTTTCCGCAAAATCTGTCTTTTATTCATGACTTTTTTCATACACCCAAAAACGTATTGTGGAAATTTATAAACACAAGATCCCCTTTTGCAAACAAACTTCCATATTGGACTTCTGATTTCTTTGTACATTTAACTATTAATATTTCTTACATACGATATAAAAAAAACTGCACTAACAGCATCGTATAGATACAAAAGAAACTTCTTTAAAAAAAATCAAATATATTTACATTCATTATTCGTTTTTTTTTCAGAAGTTTTATTTGCATATTTACGGTGGTGTGTGCGCAATTTTTTGTAACGTATACAAGAAATATTAAAAGATATAAAGATAAACAAATCAGAAGTAAAAAAACGAAGTTTGTTAGCGAAATAGGATCTTGTATTTATAAATTTCCACAAAATATTTGGTTTTTAATTTTTTTTAAATATTTTTTTTTTTTAATTTTTTTATATTATTTTATAATCTATTTTATTTCTAACCTTTATCCGCACCCAATGGTGTAAAGGGTACTGCATTGTAGTAACGCAGTGTCAGTTGATCATTATTTAAATGAAGGCAATGTGATTAGCCCTGCGCTTCTTGTTCCAGTCCAAGGTGATATTAAATAAATATAAGAGTGAAAATCATCGGTATTTTTTTAACTCCCCTGGGAATCGAACACGAGACATTTAACAAAAACGCAATAAGATTATCAAAAAAACCTAAGTAATTTACTAAAATTATCTTTAAAAAATATTATACTTAAACGACTCGATATTTTCAAATACTGGATTAAATTTTAGACTCCTGAAAAATAGAAACAAATGATGCAATAAGGAAAAAGTACCATTTGAAATATAGTCAAGATCCTGAATTCACTTTATTTTATAACTTGAATATTGAAACATTGTAGAATTATTAAGTTTTTTTTAGTATTTCTACAAAGGATAAAAAACATAACGAAATATGTCATAAAATGTTTAAAAAAGCTGACACTGACCACGTGCTCGAAATAATATATCAAAAAAGGGGAAAATCCCATCCCGCGTACATCTGACGTCACTCAAAAGGAATTTTTCTGTCGTGAGATGATGTAACGTTACTTTTGTCAGCCTTATTAATGTAGGTGGGCTGGCTTTTCGTTGGAATGAAAGCAAGGAACGGAATCGACTCATACAAGTCGTTGTTTGCACCCAAAGCACGCTCGCTTTCGGCATATTATAGTGCTTGTAAAACTTTTACAATTTCGTTAACCAATATAACTTTGTTTCACAAACTGCCGCTTTAGGTTGGAGCTCTCTCGGTGAATAATTAAATTTCCTTCAATTACACAATACGACGGAGATAAATCTTAAAAGAGGAAGTTTGAGGACCATTACTCTCCTCCATGGACGAAGGAAATAGCAGACAACCAATTGCAGTCCATTTTTTTATGATTTATTAACAATATTTTTAGTATGTTGTAAATATAATAAATACATTTTTAGTATTCACAAATCTGGGTTTTCTCATATTACTAATTGTTTTTACATTTTTGACATACATGAAGAAGATTATAAATGGTTTATAATGAAAATTTGGGCAGTGTGGTTGTCAATCAAGTCAATGAAATATTTACAACGTTGTAAAGTTATTAAAAGACAATTATTATTATTTATAAATATGTAATTTTGTTATTATTATTTTTTATTTAATTTATAAAATGATTTCATTCATATTTTTATTATTTTAATGGCAGCGCCATCTGTCAAACATTACAGCAGCTCATTTTTTATTAATAAAATCATGGCGAACAGCGTGATTTTCGACAGCTGCTATCATTTTCAATACTTTCGATTGCAAAGTTGTTCTATCATAGATTTTAAATATTTTCATTACATCACAAGCATTGTGAAATTCAACATATTATTAATGTATGCTTTCTAGTTTATTTATTTCCATTCTCCTAGACTAAGCCACAGCAATGGGTGGCCAGGTACAGGTAGAATTTAATAAAAATAAAATACATACACTGATATAGAGTTACATTTGGTTTGTTGCAAATGAACACAAAATAAATTAAAATCAAAAATCGTAATAATATTTCATAATTGAAATAAAACAAACAAAAAAGATAAATTATATTCTACGCTCTCTGGCCATATTTCTTTTGGCGTGGTAACTGGATTTACGTTAATTTTTAAAACTGTGCCAAAAATAAGTAGAATGGATTTACGACCATTTGCTTCCAACTAAAAACATTCAAAGTCGACCTTTGAACGATGCGAGTGCTGTTTAAATTTGCAGACAATTTGGGCATTCGTTTTTACGATGTACTTTATGAACCAAATTGCGAATACGAACCCATCTTTAAAAAAAACGTTAGCTGAAGTTTACGTTTTGCACATAATAAGTAAGTTTGTCTATTTATCCTCGTTCCTTTATATGTCTATGTTTTTAGAGGTTTAACTAAACCCGAGGTTTTATCGATTAAGAAATACAACAAATTATTCAATATATGATATTCTCCTATTTGTCCAACAATTTATTTTTACACTTTAAAAAAAAACAGATACATTTTGCATAACTTAACGAATATATATATATATATATATATATATATATATATATATATATATATATATATATATATATATATATATATATATATATATATATATATATATATATATATAAACCTGTATATATATTTTATTATATTGTTTTATGATCAAAACAGAAATTTCATCTTCCTTTAAAGCTGTGGTAAAAAAAACTTACCATCTCTCTGTTTCACCACAGGGATAGTAAAATAGAATAGAACGGCAAACTTTTGTGTGTCTTTGCAAACATTTTTCACCTCTTCTGCATTTATGCACGTCATCATACATACCCTCCAATTATTATGACTCTTGACCTGACCACTTTAGGGTATTTGAAACACTTACTACGCCAAGTATTTTTGGATCTTTTCTGTTCCTTTTTCCAACAAAATTCAACTAATAATTTTTTTTTACATTATTTCCTTAATCATTCGTTCCACATGTCCAAACCATCTCAGCATATCTTTTTTTCTTTTATTTTATCTCAGTATTGCATTCTTTTGTTTATTTTACCATTCAAGCATCGTTTTCCAGCACATTATCGCATTTTGACTGCATCAGTATACTTTCATCCTTCGTGTGCCAACTTATATTAGGGTAAGTTCAAGGACTTCGTTGTGCATTGCCACTTAAGTTTTTGCTGATAGAATTTTACATCATTTTAAAATCATCTACTTGCTTCATTATTTCCCCGTTTACTATTTTACACCGAGATCACATTCATCTCTTTTAAAACCATGACTTTAGATTTGTCAAAATTCATCATCACTTTCCTTACCTTCATTTTTTAATATGAGTGTACTTTTAAAACGTTCACTGGGTATAAAACAATATCATACAGTTAAACTTGAACTCGCAAACTTTTGAAAACCTAATTTATTTATTTACGGCATTACTGCCTTTTACAAAAGATAATAAAGACATTAGAAATTAAGATAGATTACAAAGAAAAGAATAATAAATTATATAAAATATGAAAAATAGTAACGAAAAACGAAAAGATAAGTATATGTTATAAAACAAATGCAAAACTTGTTTAACAAGATCCAAAAAGTGCTCTGTAAGTTTTGACTTAAAGATGTTTATTGATGTACTTAAAATATCAACCAATGGCCCGCATTTATTGCCATATCTAACCTACAACTATAACTAGCTTATAACATACAACTTTTTCCAAAATCAAACTCTACTTTTTATTAAAACATCATGAATAAGAGTGTTCAAACTATCAATACTTCATGTTTTTAAATCATATAAAACCGACTATGAACCCTTATCTTGATTCAACACGACTCCCTTGTTCAACACCTGGGCATACTATTTGTATGGACACGGGAACCGCATTCGACGCACAGACCGTGCGTCAAACTTAGCATAAAAATTTATTTTATAAATATATCCATTTATATATACAGGGTTTTCCAAGGGTTATTGATCAGCGAACGTAGGGTGAAAGGGGCCCTGAAGTGCCACTGAAATGATCCCAAGTATGTTCAGCGATATTCATTGGTTTGGGATTAACGTCGGGAGAGTGATTGAGTTGACGGAGTGACTACAGATGTCAACTCTAGATTCTGAGTATGTATGAGGTCTTTGGCAAGCGCATTTGTTTATAATGCTGGAGGTTCCGGGTTCGATTCCCAGGGGGAGTCTCAATAAATATTTGTATTTTGGGCACACTCAAAATGTTTTTAATACGAGTATTAGTGATTTTTCATTCTAATTTTTATTGCACAGGACTGATGATCTTGATATCTTGAAAGATTAGTTAATATTGCGATTCAATTTGATGCAGTGCCCTATGCACCAATGAGTGCGGATAAGGGTCAGTGGTAGTATGTATGAGAAGATGCAAAAATGTGGAAGAGGCAAAGAATGTTTGCAAATACAGAGTAGTGTGGCGTTTTATTATTTCTGCCTACCTCTGAGGGGTAGCGGTGTAGTGAATAGTTAGTTGGTAATGTTTTTTTTATCTTAAAGAATACGAGAAATTTGAGTATTATGTAAATCTACGTTATCAGATCAATTGAAAAGTAGTGACCATAATTTATGGGTGAGTTTTTGAACCCTTTCAAAGTATAATGTTGGTAGATACATTTATGGGTCACGGTGCGTTAAGTGCCAATCCTTACAATGCTTATTGCTTCACCGCATTGAGAACTCGATAAAAATAAAGTAAAACATGATTTATAATAAAAATGTATTTCTCATAGCACGGGGTAAGATTTAAGTGTATTATCTGTAAGATGATTTTTTTACTAGATGCCCTGCTACTAAATTATAATACTGTACTGATCCGCGACGTCCAGCTTTTTATCTGTTGGGTATATTCTTATTTCCAACATTCTAGTATATTCAGAAGAAATGGCGCAAAAAATGTGATGCTCAACAAAAAGTCTTTTAGAATTGATGAAAACATTTTATGAGAACTTAGATATTTTTATACCCTTTTTTCAACGTGCCGAAAATACATTGAATAGATTAAATTTTTTGCAAGGGAAGATTCTGTTAAAAGCATATCGATACCTGTCGCAGATGAAGGTACCGTTAAATTGAAGGAAAAGTGGCGGGCACTTTGCCGAAAGTGACGGACTTATTTCACTTTTGTTTCGGAAAGGATAGTTAATGTGAAATTCTAGCACGCGATTCATGTAAAGACACTCTCAAAAAGTGTTATGGGATGAAATCGTTTTATAACCTAGAAACAAACATATTATAGAAGCTTATAGTTGGCAATCATGGCAAATAAAATGAAAATTTACTTATTATTACTAAAAATTCAACTAAGACTTCATTTATTATTAAAAATGAAACACTTGTATCTAAAATGTATGCAAATTGGTCTACACTAATTGCGTTTTATTTCACTAGACTAGTTAAACTACAGATGTTTTCATCTGTGGGTGATCACATAAACCAATGAAATAAAAAAAAAAAAAATTTACTCAATTCATAATTTTTGAAAAATAATATTCTTATTAAATAAATATAAACATGGAAGTAAATAAATTATGAAAATGTACACCTTATTTAATGGCGCGTCTTGCGTTTTCCAAAGAGATTAGTTTGGATAAAGAAGATACCAAGTTTCTTAAGCGTGCTTACTTAATATAAAGCACTCGAGCTTTGTAATATATCCCCTAAGATTAAGAGTTCGGTATGAGAAACGAACTTAACCAAATCTACATAAACAATATACAAATTACAATGTGTTGCGAGTTTTGTGGTGTGTGTGGCCAATAGATTTCTAACGAGGGTTAGGTACTCGCAACAATGGATTGTGTTAATGCGGTTAGAATAGTTAGAGCTATCTCATTGAGATCAGTAGAGTAGTTAGTTCTTGACTTGATATTTAAATATGAGTATAGTAGAAGTGAATAAATAATGGTGTTTATAATAAACTATTAAAAAAATACACAGGGAAAAAAATTGTTAACATCATAATATTCTCAATATTAATAATAAGAATCTTTAATTATTATTATCTATTCCAGCTTGACTAATTGGTGAGTGCAATACTAGGTCAGCCATAAACAAAAATATATTTAAATATATTTTAATAAAAATATATTTAAAATATATTTAAAAAATAAAGAAAAGAAACGGCGAAATAAAAATTAAGCATTTTTTTAGAGAGATGTAGTAGATGAAGATCAGCTCGCTGGCAAACGCAGCACTGTGTTCCAGTACCGCCACATGTCCAGCCCACATCTGTGCTGCACAAGCCGCTTTATGATGAGGTTGGAGCTCTTCATAAGCCTCTTACGGAAGCCTGCCACTTGGTGCTTTAATATGTAAAGCATTTACTTTGTGGTTAGTTATTTTTACTTTTATATTTTTAATTTTTTTTGTTATATTATTTAATTGCCACTCACTGAGATATTTTTTTGTCTACCAGTTTCGAGACTTGCCCGTCTCTTCGTCAGGACAATCACTACAACAGCATGCAAACAGTACTACACGTCACCATCATAGTACTATTCAAACACTCATTACTACACAAAATGTCGATTGGATGCGATTTTGGTGGTAGTTCACATTATTATTACAGACTATCTGGGCTACAACAAGCAGAATCGAGACATGTTGACTATATTTCAGTTATTTTTTTATGCTGCCGGCAAAAGCCATATTAGTACCCAACATACGTTGAATTGCATCTTAATTTTGTTTTAACCCAGGTAACATTTTAAGATATTGATTTTTTTTCTTCCGGTTTCGTTTTGACAAAATAATTTTTTCTTCCTAATAAATATATAGTCTTGGAAAGAAAATAATTATTAAAAATTGAGGAGTTATTTTTTTTTCTTAATATTCAATCTAATAAATAAACAAAAAATTCAATATGTATTCTAAAAAAAATCGGGCTTGAAGTGACGACCGGCTCTCAAAGCAGCCGTACGCTTAATGAATTATTTTATTGAGAGAAAGGCCTTCAGTGACTAAAAGAGTAGATAATATAGAGAAACAAGAATTAATCTCATTTACGATAATCACTGTTTTTTTTTCCTTTATCTAAAACAAAACGAAAAATTAGATTTTCATGTAAATTTGCCTGAGTAATCAGATCAATGAAAAGTAATGACTTAAATTTTTGGGTGAGCTTTTGAATCGTTTTTAAAAACTTAATATTGCTATAAACATTTATTGGTTACGGTGTGTTAAGTGCGAATCTTTACAATGCTCATTCCATCCATCTCATTGGGAACTTTGAAAAAATATTGTAAAACATGATACAAAATAAACATATATTTCTTGAAGTAAAGGGTTAAATTGTACTTAAAGCTATCTCATTTAAATAAGTACAGTATTTTATTCTTGATATTTAAAGATTGGTGTTAGAGAAATAAATTATTGATGCTGTAAATAATAAATGACCAAACATAACGAAAAAATATATTTACATTACATATTAAAAGGCTATATGGGCAACAATAGGCAGAAAAGAGTCATCTTGCCAATATTTCCATTCTTTTTTGTGCTGCCGACAAAAGACACATTAAATAACCGAAAGAATGGAGAATATTCAGAGAGCAGAACAATCACTAATCAGAGAAAGGATGTTTTTGCTCCTACTGCGATGCGACATAAATCGTAATATACACTACATTCTACACATACAATACAACCCCTAGACTCTAGACTAAACGACGAACCATAGAAGCAGATCGCCTCTTTGTCACTGCACTTACTACCTTTCTTTCTTTCAGCTTAGATTAACATTAAATAAAAATATGAGAATCATTTTAAAATGTATTATGGAAAACATAATTTATATCTGTGTTGGGAACAGGAGAGATAATCTAGTGTGGGCTAATCAGGAACTTCTCCGCATTTGCTCATTGATGGGAGGAAACCACGTGAAACTCCTCAGGAGAAAGCTCACTGTTGACTGTCATCAACAAACCTTCCGTTCCACTAGAACAGGGTTCAGACATCTTTCTTTAGTTAGAAGAAACAAAATACATATTAAGCAAGAAAAATAATAAATGCAGTTCCTATCTAAAAAAATAAGTAGATTACTTACCGTGTATTATAAATAAACTTTTTAGCATACATAGTAATACATTCATACTTATGTATTCCCTTCTAAAAGTACGTGTAGTGTGTTATATTTAAAAGCTAGTGATCGTGAAATGTGATACGTGTGATACATTTAAATTTTGCGTAGTGTTTTCCTCTTAGATTTCGTGTAGGGTTTTCAACTTACCACTTTTCCTACAACATTTCTTGATTCTTCTTCAATACAGTGTTTAAAATTTTACTACAATTTCCCTGAACTTAAAGTCTTGTTCTATCGGAAAAATGTAGAATCAGTGACAAAAACACTAAATTCGCTATTAGATTTTGCATAGGGTTTTTATCTTGCCACATTCCTTACGACAATGTTTGCTTTGTACACAAAATACATTTTCTTTACCCTTAACATGATTCATGTGATGGTGGTCGAACGTTGTTTTTTTGTAAGATTCAAGTTTCGTACTGACATTTCTTGGTAGAACTGCAATTTATACAATAGAAAACAATTATATATGGACGTTTGCTACTATGTTTTGCGTGTTAGCTACCGCGCTGGAGGTTCCAGGTTTGATTCCCAGAGGGGGGCGGGAAATATATATTGGTGATTTTACACTCGAATATTTATTTGATATTACCACGATTTATTTAATTTCAGTAATCTTGCATTCATGTAAGTAACGATCAAGATAACACTGCGTCCATATGATGCAGTGCCCTATGCACCACTGGGTACGAATAAGGGTTGAAATAAGATATATTACTGGGTTTCATCGTTACCGACATCATCAGACTTATCGAAGGCTAGACAAAATTTCATGTTATTTACAAAATAAGGCAAATGCTTTTCAATTTTTTTATAAAATCTATGAACGTGAATAAGGAGATCACCATTATTTATTAGACAAAAGCTTCCACTTCATGTATAAAATATAATAAACATACATAATTTTTTAAAATGTTTTTATTCATGTAAGATTTACATGAAATGTAGAATTAAAATCTATTTCGGATATGCGACAAAGAAAGCATATTTTTGTAGAATATGGAAAAGAAGAAAATAACGTGTGCTTATTATACTTCAGTATTTTCCTCTTGTTATTTATTCATGGCCGCAATTCCACCACACCACGGAGTTCCACCAAGATTATACAATAAAACATTTTTATAAATGAGAGGGGAAATATTTGAGGGCTTTGAAAATGAATATGTTAGAATGTTTTAACCCTTCCATATCCAATTTATTATTTGAGCATATAAATTTATAATGTAAAGCTGAATAGTACGAAATATATTTGCTTTCAAATATAAATTATTCAGAACTACCAGAATTAAATTTATGTTTGAATGATTAATATTTTGTAATGAAAACTTTTGAAACTAGTCGTTATAATAAAATAAACTCAAGTGGTAAAAAACAAGGGTTTTTCTTTTACAATTTCATGTCTTACCACAAAGTGAGTGCCGAAACAATGAATTAAAGTTGATGGTTATTAAGAAAAGTTAAAACTCAAAGTAAAGAATGTAAAAAAGTAGAAGTATGAATGGTTTATAATTTAAAAAAATACTAAAAGTCTGGTGAAATGAAAAAGAATGAAGATAGAAATCTCTCGTTTCTAATATCGTTGTCATACAGGAGAAAGTGACCAAGTGCATAGTTTTACAAAAACGTGATCATTGACTATTTGATATCTTACTAGCTTAATATTGCCCTGAAAAAAATCCCGAAGGATTTTAACTTGGAGGTATAATATATTGACTTGTTAAAACTGAATAACTGCTTTCTTGCCAAGCAAAAGTGACTTTAATGGCCCTCCTGAATATTTTACGTTTTGGTAGTTGATCACTTTCTCCTGTACGACTACGATATGTGTAACTTTACATGCTTCCAAATCAATGAAAATATCAAAATTCTGTGAAACAACAATATAACCGAAAATATTTATAATAGTGACAGTATTGACACGTGAAACATGCTATCCCTCAAAAACAGTGTTTAGTTTCGCGTCTGTTGCTGTTATCGTATATAACAGATGGAGTTGCCATTATTGTCTGAAGAACTGTTTGATAAAGTTTCAACGTGTCACTTGTTACATTTTTTTTATATTATACAAAAACGCACGAGTTCTAAATAAAACGTTGCGTTTAAATGTAAATAAATTAAAATGTCATATTTTTTCATTTCATGATCAAGAGAAACAATTGTCAAATGTAAAAAAGTAATAAAAGAAATAATAAAATACAGAGAAAACCTTCTGAAACATGTGATTTAACATGCGTTCTCAAAGGGTTGAAAAAACACCAGAGGTTATCAGAGGTAGGAGATGATAGCAATTATATTTAAAAAAAATATTTTTGTCAACAACAATATGATTTGGAAATGCGGTGAATTTGGTAACTGATTTTTCATAAGCTTGGCACAACTCGTAACAATTATCCCATTTGAGAAATGTACGCTTGTGTCACATTTATTATGTCTCTTATTATTCTGTGTGACTCGCGAAGGAAGAAAATTGTAGTATAGAAAAATAACTGTGATTTGTTTTATTTTGGCGTAGGCTGTACAAGATAAATAAAAGTCGAACAAAAGAAAAATATTTTATTTTGAATATAAATGTCCCGTAAATGTGCTTTATATGTACATCGTGTATAGGGAAAAGGACTATTCAAATTTAAATAATATGTTATCTGTTTCCAACACATGCACTCTTTATGAGTTTTTTTACGTTCCCAACGGATAGATATTAAAAGTCAATATCAGGGATAATATTTTAGTAAAAAAATAACAAGGCTTTACAGATTCTTAATATCTCTTTTCAATAACTCATATTATTAGAAGACTATCAATTTCAAAATAAAATAAATACGAGTATATTACTAGTTTCCATTTTTTCAGTTCATTAAATATTTTTATAAATTAATTCGGTATTACTACAAACTTTTAATTTAAATTTAAATTTTACTTCTTCAATGGTACAATTTTCAAATAATGGCTTAAAATTTTATACTGATATTTCTTGATGAAACTGGTTTTTATATAATACAATAACAACTATTTTATATGTTTTTCTTTACATAGATTTTTTTGACCAGTGACTGGATTTTTTCATTACCGACATCATCAGACTGAGTAGCATCGACATCATCAGTGGGATGTCGTTAACGAAGATACCCACCCAATCACAAATAAAATGTAACTGGGTATCTATAAAGTGGGAAAAACTATACAGCTCTTATTTTATTTTAGAAATTAAGGTTACGCTGAAAAAAATGTGTATGATAACGATACTGAATGTATCAAATTACGTATCGTAGAAGATTTCAAGAATTAGAGGTATTTACAAAGTATAAAAAATTAAAATTAAAATTGAGATCTTTTAAGATTTTAAGATATTGTCAGCAAATACATTTGTATTAAAAGGTTTTCATGATTCCCAGTTTTTGTTACAAATTCTAGAGGACTTGGATTAAAATGTTTGGAATTACGGGTAACATACTCACTCGTATGTGATCTTCTAGTCGATGTTTGAATTTAAGCTGTGGATAACAGGCCTTCTAATATTTTGGGTATAAGAAATCCTACAAGCTAAGGGGTTTGTAGTTACTAATCTCTGAATCTTAGAAACTAAAAAATCTTATTGATCCAAAGGTCTCAAATCCCGGGATCGTAGTTCCTAATTAGGATAAATGAATCCATTATGTTTGGTTTATTTTCACCCTTATGACATACAGAGATCTGCATCAGATGATCCAAAACGGAATGATTAAGGTCATAAATTATGTATATTAAGAAGTCATCATCCTTAATTCTCGGTCGAAGGGTAAACTTTGATATAATAGATGATTTTTTGCAGTGTAAAAAAAATTATTTGAATATTGATCCAGCGAGAAAAAAAGGGTTTTAAGATTATTTATTTTAATTTTTTTAATGATATCTCTATACAAAGATCGGAAGAATATAAAGTATTTATGAATTGTACGTCACACGAAAATTTTACGTAAATTTTACGTAGAATTTTAACTAAAATTCGCAAGGCTTTGGTAACTTTCAGATGCTAGTTTAAGGTATCACTTTATAAACTGTTTGACATTCACCATTCGACCCACAATTAATAACCACATCACTCAAGTTTTCGGAATTACATGAAAGATTCAATTTTAAAGATCTATTTAATATAACTTGGTCAGCAATATCTTTGGCTGGAATAAATAAGGTTTTTAAAAGCAAAAGCTTACATAATTAAAAATCTGGTTTAAAAAAACATGAGCAGAATAGTAAACGGTATAAAGGGTATAAAGTTATCACTTATGCCAGTCGATGATCGGTCGTAGCCCTTCAAATTTTTGATGAATTCCATATTACTTATAGCTTCATCTCTATGAGACATCTAAAATAAATAAGATAGACATAAAAAAATAGGAGGAACTAAAATCCTTAAAAATAAATTAAATGACTTTTTATATATCACTTACTCCTTTCAACAACGTCATATATCAAAAAACTTGATTTTTCAGGAGATCGTTTTTTAAGTTTAAAAATATAATATAATGCTTTAAAAATAAATATCAAGCCACTTATTGAACTTTTTACTAAGCAACAAATCTTTTCAGGTAAAACCTGATTTTTTTCTCCATTTGAAAAATATTTAGTATTTAAAAAAAATAATAAAACAAAACTTTTTCTTCAAAATACAAAAATAACACTCTCTGCCCTGTAGCTGGTAAATTAAGTTAAAAATATACCGCTTTTGCTGGGATATACTACATTTTCTGGGCATTCCGAAAACATGCAAAACTGAAAATTTGCGATTTTTGATATATGACGTTGTTGAAAGGAGTAAGCGATATGTATGTTACTCTAAGAAAGAAAAAAAATAATTACACGAAAAAAAAGGAACTGGAAATAAAAGTGTTTAGAAAATGAATTAAAATTATAAAAAAAAACTTTTGTAACCATATTAAATCATTTTAATGTTAGTAAAAAATCCTAACTTGTACATCAATTTTGGGGTATACCGTTGAAAGGTGAAATAATTTAATTTACTAACCTGGAATTGAATGCGTAAACGCGAAAAGCTTTTAGTTTCAGTAAACTTGAATGACAAATGATTGAAACCAAAAACACTCGGGTGGGAAAATAGCGGAATAGAGCATCTAGATTTTAACCCGCTACCCACGTCAGCGCTCTCAACTCCAATCCGCCCCATCTTCAGGAATCCACACATGTGGTTAAAGGGTTCATCAATCTACAATCCAAATACATTCCGTATGTGGGCCGCAGGATCCAGCTCATACCTGAGGTATCTTTGCGATTAACCTTTCAATTTCGTATTAAAAAAATAAACTTTTTTATGTGCTCTTAAATATGTGCCTGCCTCCGTGGTGTAATGGTCAGCACGTTCGGCTACTGTTCTGGAGGTCCCGGGTTCCATTCCCAGAGGGGATGGGTTAAATAAGTAAAAATGATTTTTTCTCTGTAATATTTATCAAATATTACCCCGGACTGGTGCCTAAAACGAAAGGATGATCACCTTTCCTTCATTGTGCTAACGATGAAGATAATACTGCGTTTATATGATGCAGTGCCCTATGTACTATTGGGTGCGGATAAGGGTTAGAAGAAGAAATATGTGCAATCCAATATGTGATATGTGCACTTAAATATGTACACTTGATTATGAGCACTTAAATATGTATACTAAAATATGTGTGTGCTTTAAAACATATGTGAACTTCTACGTGTTAACTCAAATATGTGCATTTATATAAGTGCAATTAAAAATGAGCACTTTAATATGTGTACTTAAATAAGTGCACTTAAATATGTGCACTTAAATATATGCACTTAAATATGTTTATTTACACATGTGTACTTAAATATGTGCACTAAAAATGTGTACTTAAATATGTGTATATCGTTTATATCGATCTTTATATCGATAGTTTATATCGTTTATATCTGCATCCTCAGTGTAATGTAATACCCTGCTAAAGGTCCCGGGTTCGATTCTAAGGGAGGGATGAATCATTTGTTGTGATTTTCAACAGTAATATTAATTAGTAATTTATATTTGAAGCACTAACTTTGTGATTTTCCATTTAATAATTAAAATGTAGCCTTGTTTTAAAATCACATTAAATATTTTATTATTACTTAATTATAATGTCTACCGGTGTCGGAGCTAACCGTTTCTTTATCAAGACAATTAATACTATTTTATTTTCATAATTCACGGCAAACCAGTCAACGATATGTCATAACCCATGTAAATACCCAGATTTCTTTTTCTTCTTCATCTATGTTGAGATGTCAAAAACGTTGATTGGAGAAAACCTAGGTTTATGACCAAGTAATCAAAATGTTGTGAAATTTATGCCAGTCTTTAAATATAAATATTCCAGACAGAATCTCATTTTATTTTTTAATATTAATATTAAATCTAGTCACTTTAAAAATAATACAAAGGTTTATTCAATCGATCACTTTTTTTAGCAAAAGAAATTTGTTGTTCGTGCGTTTTTCGTTTTTATTTAGATTAGAATCGTGATATATGTTGACACAACTTGAATCCTAAGCACTTAACTTTAATATTTTATTTATATAGTGACGGGAAATTCTGAACCTTTTGTGTTTTATACTACGTTTTCTGTACCGCGTATTTCACACGCACGATTACATCTTGAAAAGGGATTTAAAATGCCCGCAGTCGTCGAATTCTTCATTTAAAATATGCAAAATAAGCTTTATTTGGAATTCGAATTTACATCACAAAAGATGAAATCTACATAAGAGATATTTTCACTAAAACTAATCATAACTATCTATATTTTTTAATATTTTTGTCTCGAAAGACGTAATAAATCGTAAAGAAACAATAACATACTAATAATAAGGGCCTTTTATACCTTCACATGTTTTAAAGGCCTTTTAAATTACTAATAATGCAAGGATATACCTTTTTCCGATATGAAAAATTATTGGATATTAATAATATTTATTCAATATTACCCTAATACTACATTTTTACAAAGTAAAAAGTATTTTTAAAGATAAGTAATTTAATTGATTTAATAATTACTTACTTACTTACTTTTAACCCTTATCCGCACCCAATGGTGCATAGGGCACTGCATCGAACTGACGCAGTGTTATCTTGATCATTACTTACATGAAGGCAAGGTGATCACTCTTGCGCTTCAGGAACCAGTCCAGGGTAATATAAAATAAATATTACGGTGTAAAATCATTAATATTTATTTTCACCCCCCTGGGAATCGAGCCCGAGACCTCCAGCACGGTAGCTAAACACGCTGACCATTACACCACGGAGGCGGAGAATAATACCGTATCGTTAAATGTTGAAAAGGTACATCGATTTAGCAATAACTCGATGAAGTGTGTTTTGTCACGTTTTGTTGTTGTTTTTGTTTAAAAATTAAAAAAAAAATCCACTTCCTCTTGTTAATGTTAAATCGATGTATCTTATATACATCGTGTTAGGGCGTTTTGATATTAAACGATATATTTTTATTTTATATAATAAATATTGATAAAAATACTTCTTGCCTTGAATAAATTTACTTTCTGTAAAGTTAGAATAAGGTGTACTTATTATTTGAAATTTGTGAATCCCTCGCTAAACATAAAAAAAATAATGTTTTTTTTTTAACAAAATTGTGAAGTCAAACATAAATATTTACAACTTATGCTTATTTTACAATAATAATAAGTGGTACAAATTCCATTCGTTAATTGAAATAATTTTTCTTTTGGAAATTTTCTAGTTTGAAATAAAGAATAATGAGAATATCAAGAGAATGAGCATTGTTTCAAATAGAGCTTCCGTCAAGGAATTCTGAAAATTTTGACACAGGAACAGAATGGTGTTAGGAATAAAAAGTAGCCGAGAAGTATAATCAGGAAGTAAATATTTAACGTCCTAGATAGCGAGTTTTGTCTTCTTTTAGGCTTTTCCGTGTTCGCTGGCTGTGAGTGCTTGACCTAAAATTCCCGCTGAACCTTTTCTTGCTGCAAAATTTAAAGGTGGAAATATGTCATGCAAAGATAGGCGTTTAATATTCATGCATTTTTGTTTTTGTCTCGAGCGACAAACCCAAGTGCTTATGGCTGCAAATGGTCTCACATCACCAAAAAAATATCGTAGACAGACTATCCTGTTTTCTTAGAATAAATGCTGCTATATATGTATAGTCCGCCTATTTATCTGTATATATCTTTATCTGTATCCTTTATATCTGATATATATATATATAAATATATATATATATATATATATATATATATATATATATATATATATATATATATATATATATATATATATATATATATATATATATATATATATATATATATATATATATATATATATATATATATATATATATATATATATATATATATATATATATATATATATATATATATATATATATATATATATATATATATATATATATATATATATGTATATATATATATATATATATATATATATATATGTATATATATATATATATATATATATATATATATATATACATATATATATATATATATATATATATATATATATATATATATATATATATATATATATATATATATTTATATATTTATTTATTTATTTATTGTTCACAGTTGCGCCTTCTGTTGAAAAATTAATGAAAAGTATAGCTAACTGCTGTTAAATAAAATGATCCGTATTTTTGTATAATTTATAGGGTGGATATCCAGAAAATACAGTTATGCAAATGGATTTTAAAAATCTCTTTTATAAAAAATATGGCTCACTGCAGTTAAAGAAAATAATGTTTTTTTTTCATTATTCGTTGGGTATCCATTTTAATTCAGAATAAAAAAAAAAAAAATTATTTTGTTAATAAACTATGTTGTTATTCAACTATAAATAAACAGGTATCCCAATTAAATAAAAATACATTTCTTATCAGGAACTAAAACAAGCACAGGAACAAAATAAAATTTAATATATTTACTGTACATTTACGTGATTGATATTACACAGATAAAAAGAACTAGAAAAAGTGAAATCGTCGATACAAAGAAGCATTCCTTGTTTAAAACAAAAACAAGTTTTTTCATGTATACGTTTCAGGAAACAAAGGAAACATCACAAACGTTCCCTCACGTAATCAAGTTGTCTGCATAAACAATGGAATAATGTGATATCCGTCCTTTTTGTGCTCTTATGAACTAGATTTAGGGGTAGATTCTATCAAAAATCTCGCGTTTTCATTAAACGTTCTCTGCTGTAAGATATTCCTGAGAACACGCAAGAGAGATATTAAAGCGAGTTCATTGATATTATGTTTTTATTTATTTTTGAAGTTACAACCCCTGTATACATTAAAATACATTTTTTTTACTTTTACTTTCCACGGAATCTTGTCATTTACCTCACATTAAAGTTTTAACTCCGAATTAAATGTTATTTAACTTTAGGGTTTAAAATTTTCACCTTAATAAAATAGTAGTGAAAATTGTTTTTTTTTATTGAAATTAAAATTTTGTTACAAAATACATATTTAAATACACGGTTGGTAAATACACAAAATATTTAAACACAACGTTTCTACCTCTCTTATAAAGTTAATACTTGTGTTTAGAGAGGGAGTTCGTTTTACGATTATTAATTTTTTTTATTTTTATATAAGTAAGTTTCTCAAAGTTTCATCATCAAGATTTTAAACAAAGTAATTAAATTAATAAAAAAATATTCCTTGGTTTATAGATTTTAGGTTGGGGTGAGTCTTATATGTTTTCCAAAGATGGTTTTAAAGGTTTGATACTTTTTTATAAATGCTAAGTTTTCCAGCAGTTTATTAAAGTTAATTTGATTAACATGGTAATCAATCATGGGCGGAACGGTGAATGTTATATAAAGTGATGTGATACATAAACCAGACTATGTTAGCTCGTAACCCTTGTACATAACTTTATAAAAGTTTCTTAAGTGATTTGTAAAATTCTTAGTGTTTATTATATTATTTATCACAAAAAAACCCCTATCCGCACCCCAATGGTGCATAGGGCACTGCTTCATATAAACGCAGAAACAAAAACATTTATAATAACAGGTATGCAACTTCCATTGCCATTGAAAGTTATTGGTATTTTTCTTCTTTTCAACATTCCATTCCTCTTTCAAAAACTTTCTCATATAGCAATAATATCCTTCAGTCTAAACTATTTTGAGAAAAAAATTTTCCTATTATATTTTTAAAAAATATTCCTGTCCTTAATATCGTAGCGATCTGTGTACTATTTAGTAGTAGATAAGAGTCAAAGAACAATTTGTTAAACGGAATGGAGTAAAATGGAGACTACGCTGTCACTAAAATAAGCGCTTGGTACTCGTACCTATATAGTAAATGAAAGAATTTTATTAGAAGCTCACATGCTTTTGAGGAATGTGAAATGACCAAAATTACCACGTGACCGCAGTTTTTATGTCTTCTCCTGTGCTCTTTTATGATTAAAGAAATATATGTATTTGCACAGTTATTTTTATTAAATATGTACATTGTATAATATGTATTTTTTCTAATCAAGACAAGCTTTCAAAGTAAAGTTACAGGTTTTTCACTTCAAATTAGTCGTTTTACAAAATAAATTGTTTTATTTTATTTTACATAAAATTCAATTATAATTTTTATTTAAAAATTTATTATTTCAAAAAAGTACTCATGATTTAAAATACTCTGAAAATAGTCTGAAAACTTAAGTACCATACACATCGCGCACACAGACTATGACAGCGCGCTGCGCAGTCATTGCATACTCGAATAAAATATGTGGGCAGGTATTCACACTGATGGTTAATGTAGTACTAATATGAATATATTTTGAAAATTTTATTAATACAAAAAAAACGTCCAGATTGTTTTAAAAAAGGCAAAATTTGATTTATCAAACGTCCAATTTGGTTTGTAAAATGTTCAATTTGGAGCAAAATACCGGTATGATGTGTTGTTCTCATCCTTATATTGCCCATTTAGGGCCTCTTTATTGAATAATTGTCCTATAATCGGTCAAAACGTAACAATTACCGCGTATTGCTTAAGTTCAGGAATCTATATCAATTAATATCTCCGCTTATACATAGAAGACATCTATGCTAAGAGGATTAAGTGAGATTTCCACTTGGTCCTTTTGTAATTGCTGAACTTACCCGTAATGATATCGTTCTGGAAACTAGAACAACCGACGAACGCGTATAAGCATATTATCGCAAGACAAACTTATATGGAATTTGCTTCATATCAGACTTTGTACAAAGGATATGATACTCGAATTTGTCATTCAGTCTAGCACAGTTGCAAGTCGTTGAACTCTGTATTTGATATTGGTATGTGTAAGATATTGAAATGCTTTATATATTCTAGGTGGGGTGTTTTGTATGAATATCTATATCTCTTAACTCATGAGAAGATTATAACACATGAATGAAAGGTGTTCTCACTTGATCACAGAACATTCTATATTAAATGAAAGTTAAAAAATAAAATAAAAGTGAGTACACTAAACTATTTTTTAGGAATACAAAAATCACTGAATCCGAGAAATATTTTTTAAATCTCAACAAAGATGAAAAAGGATTGAAAGTCTAGGCATTTACGGGGCTTACGACCATCATCGGCTGGTTTAAGTGATTACTTTACACGCGTGTAACATTTACCAATTCTACCCATGATTGACTATGAAACAACTTAATTTCTTGACACTTATAAATATATTGATCCAATTCTAAATAATATGCTTAAATTCACTAGTATTTCACTAGAGACATCTATGTTGAGATGAAAGAAGCTTTTTATTGAGCAGAAACTCTTCGGTTCGTGCTGCACAACAGTGGTTCGAGCAATTACATTCTGGTGTAGTGGAGCTGGATTTCATGACGCACCACGCTCTGACAGGCTTGTCGTCGAAACTTTTGCATACTTTTTCACCAACCTTATATTTAATTATTATTATTTAGTTATTTAAAATTATTTTGCATTTCATAATAAAATATATAAGTATACATGTTCATTAAAAAAAACATGAATACAAAAAAAATACAATTAAATAAAAATAAGGACAATCTGCAACCTTCAACGTCCAAAGGACCCAACTCTAAAATTTAGAATTAGCTTCACATACGGTGTTGAAAATGATGCGGAATGCATCGAAAAACGTGTCATCGTAGATTTTAAGAAAAAGTGGTATTTACTTAGTGAAACTTTAATAAAATGGATAAGTTGCACCACAAAGTGACTGCGGAATCAATTAATGAAATTAAAGTAAAGGGCACTGGCAACAATAAACTGAAAACAGTAGATATTATCAGAAATAAAATAGATTAAAAGGGCTAATATAAAGTACAAATATTTGATTTTAACAAAAAACAAAAAATCAAAATGTTGAAAATGAAAAAAAGTTAGCAAATACATATTGTATGTACTATATTATACGTTCAAAATAACAAAGAATTAAGATCTCTTTTTTCAATAAATAATTGAAGCAAAATTTTAAATCAAAACAAACTAAGGTAATTGATGTCAAACATGAAGCAGTTTTGGAGCTATGAAAAATGAGTGCCTTCGTGCGAGTCTGGATATGATGAAAGGGATTTCTAGTAAATTATTCAAACTTTGACCAGATCTATTATTAGTTTAAGAAATCAAATGTTGTACAAAAGTCTGGAAAAAGCTTATAAATAAAATATGTACCTCTATACTATGTATGGACATCGTTAGAAGCTTTTACGAGATCCTTTCAAAGGAAAATTACTCAATCGGACCTCAAAGCGTAATTGATGCAAGTTTAGTATTGTGTAATGTAAAGTTATGCGGACGCTGACCGCTGCCCATCGTTCTGCAGCCCTTGGGAACACATTCTGGGAATAATATTAATACGTACTACATTAAATGTACGTGTGAAATGCTTTGGCAACTTGGCGTTATAGTGCCTACAGTTTGAAAACTTGGACCATTGTGTTAAACGGAGTACGTAAGTATTATATATTATTATATTGTTATTTCAGCGGTCCGACTTTGTTAATACTTAGTGTAGATGTATTTGCATGTGGATAGATTTGTACGATAGTTTCGGAGAGTTGCGGTTATAAGAATAAAGTTGAAAATAGTTTGTGGCCATTTGATGCGATGAATTTATTGACTTTATTGAAATCTCAATTTACAATAAATCAAAGCTTAATTATTTTTAAATACAAGTAACATTTTACGTAATTGATTATTTAATGAGAAAATAAGTTTTTTTTCTAAAATTAATATGAGGTTTTGAAAAGAAAAGGGTTTTTGAAAAGTATGAGTTTAACAAGATTTTTTATTTATTTTTAAAATACATAAATCGATAACATTCAAATTGTCCAATACACATTTTAAAAAAATAGAAAAATTATAAAAATTATAAAAAAATAGAAACGTCTAGCCCATCGCTTTCTGAATTTCAAATTCATACTTTACTTCCAAACATTAGGGTTGGTATCAGGTCTCTATTGTGTAGTGCAAGTTTAGATTTCAGTCTTAGGCTGATATTTTATTAACTTTATAAAATGAAGCAACTTTGTTTTTAACCACTTTTTTATACCCTTCAAGCTTTTTTTATTGTTTCCTTGTCCTTTCATTCCCCGTCCACCCTTATCTCTTTGTGTATCGCTTTTTGAGGCTTAAAGTTGTTAAAAACAAAGCTTTTTTTATTTTATAAAGTTTGCAAAATATCCCACAAAGTTTCTGCAAAAAACATTCAAGAAATTTATTTATTGGAACTGCAGACAGTTGGTAGAATTTCATATTGAATTGTTGGGTGATATATCCAAAATTAAACAAGGTTTATTTGGTTGAATTCTACATTTATTTTTGTATATTTTATTATGTGACGCGTTTCGTCTTCTTAGGACATTATCAAACACATTATGTGTGTGTTTGATAATGTCCTAAGAAGACAAAACGCGTCACGTATTAAAATATACATTAATAAATGTAGAATTCAACCAAATAAACCTTGTTTAATTTTGGATATATTTCCCAACAATTCAAGAAATTGTATTTTACTCATAATTGTATGTTTTTTAACTAATGATAGTATTATGAAACCACGTAGGCATTAATGGAATCTGTAGATTAAATGTATTCGCCTGCGATGTAAGCACATGACTGCCTTTGAAAGGATCCTGAAATATACTAATGGAGTCCTTTGTCTAATCTTTCTAAAGAATTCAAAATCCCTTTAAATTGTATACATTTAATTAAAACAGAAACCTTCTTTATTGACGGTTTGATACAGATTTTCTCGGTCAACAATTCCTCTTTCAAAGACTTTTATTTCTCAACACCGGCCGAGGGTCCAAAGAGAAATTAAAAATCACAAACGACATATTAAAGACCCTTGTGCTATTAGGAGGGTTCGTAAGGATAGCCTCAAAGTGCGATACACGAAGAGATAAGGGAGGACGGGGAATGAAAGGACAAGAAAACAATAAAAGGAACTTGAAGGGTACAAAAAAGTGGTATCGCTTAAGCGCTGATATTTAAATACTTGAGCTGCGAAGCATGTAAGAATATTAAAAACGCTCAAATAATTAGAGTGGAATTAATATTTTAGAATTATCCTGTAAATTAGTCATAGAGTTGGATTTAGCTTTTCGAATTAAAATATTATTTTTTTAAACGCTCTGAAAAATAAAACTATTAATATATGTATATATATTAATAGTATATAAATAAATACCATTGGGTTCGGATAAGGGTTATAAGTAAGTGACTACGTCAGTTTGTTCGTCTGACATTAGCCTACAAACACACTTAGGTGTAGTAATATATCCTCTAGAATGTTTAAGTTGACCTGCAAAACCATATAGAAATATATTTGTTCAAGATTTCATAAATGGATGAAATGGTTGGTTTTAATCACGAATCCAAAGTATTTTAGAAAGGAATTCGTTGCAATTTTTAAAAGTTTATCTAGTTTTGCTTCCTGCACCAAAAATCGATTATTTCCTGAATTATTTACTTATTTATTTACTTACTAATTTACTGATTTACTTTCGAAATAATTTACGTTACTAGCAAAAAACATTCGGCTTTTGCCGTGTAATCTATTCTTTTCTCCATGCCATAAAAAATCATTAATCATTAGCTAAAATAGTCAACCGCGGAGTGCGAAAATTAAAACAAAATCGGTTCAAATACATTAAAAATTTGAATGTATCATCATATCAACCACTTTTATTCGGTATTTATACATCGGACTGCAAGCACTATCAATTTTGAATTTGTAGTTTCAAATAAGCATATATTGAGCAACTCTATCGTTACAATTCCACGTACAGCAGAGGGCAACACATGGCGTTTAAGGAAAAATAATATAATGTTCGATTGATCCTCAAATTCGTGTTCATATTCGTAAGAAAGGAAGCATTTATCTCTAAATAAGAATAAATGTAGGGAGATATCGAGAAAAAAGGTTAGGATTTTGTGTCTCTTTTCAATGTTTTAGTCATTTATTGCATTCTTTGGCAAGAAATGAGCCAGGATCTGGGCAATACTCAGAATCCGGTATACTTTGTTCTGTCAACGTGAAATATTTCTACCCGAACCTTTTTTCTACTTTTTCTTAATTTATTAACTCCATCAATCAACGTTCTTTCATACCCTTACTCGATAATTCAATGTGGTTTTATACTCTCCAGAATACAATGACTCAATAAATGATTACACAAGTAATATTGAGAAGAATTATTATCCAGAATTTACCAAGAAAATGTATAAAAATATAATGAATAACATTTCATTAGTTTAAAATTCAGCGCTTTGTTTATCTACATTTTCTATATATTTATTTTATCTATAAATTTATTTAAATATATTTTTTAACTTATTAGCATTTTGCTAATGGAATTGCTTATTTCCATACTCTACTAAAAATTTCTCTCTCACATAATAAAAACAAAAAAAAAAAATGGAACGGAAACAGTGCATTAGTATTTTATAAAAATGGCACTTTATTTATTTTTTTCAAATATTATTATTTATTATGTATTATGTGTTTTGTATTATTTTTCATTTCTCCGTTTCTTTTGAGATGTTTTAATAAAATCGTCTTTAAATATTTCTTAGGTGAACGTTATAAAAAAAAACTTACGAGAACCATTAAATAAGTATTACTAATGTTGGAATATAAGTAATTAAGTAATACTTCTATTCCATCATTTACGTACTCTAGAACTGTTAAAAACCTGTTAAATTCCAAAATAACAACGTCTTTAATTACCTCGCATTAAATAAGTAATTTTATAAGTTTAATATACCTCGAAAACTATTCAATCTCTTAGTTTTACGCAAATGAAGTTTAATAACGAATCATG